>NC_142929.1:109282518-109292518 GCF_046866305.1 Octopus bimaculoides
GATTAGGGTTAGGATTAGGGTTAGTGTTATGTTTAGAGTTAGGGTTATGTTATGGTTAGAGTTAGGGTTACGTTTCGGGTTAGGGTTAGGGTTAAGGTTAGAGTCAGGGTTAGGTTTAGGTTTAGGTTTAGGGTTAGTGTTAGGCCTACTGTTAGGGTTAGGGCTAGGGTTAGACTTAGGTTTAGGGTTAGGGTTAGGTTTAGGGTTAGGGTTAGGGTTAGTGTTAGGGCTAGGGTTAAGGTTAGGGCTATGGCTAGGGTTAGAGCTAGGGTTAGGGTTAGAGTAAAAATTTTCATCAATATTTTCATCAAAACTTTTCATCAAAATTTTCATTTAACATTTTCATCAAACGTTTTCATCAAACACTTTCGTCGAAAATTTTCATCAAAATTTTCTTCAACAAAGATTTTGATCAAAAATTTTGATCAAAAACTTGTTTTAAACTATCATTTATTGAAAATAGATATCAGCACTCTCCACAGTTAGATATACTTTTGAATAATCATTGTAGACTTTTGTAATATTCGATAACTCATCACTCAATCAACTTATCTAATTATTTCTTAAAACTTACGCCCGAATCATTCAGTTCTCTACAACGCATTGTGATTTATTAAATCGGAGGCCTTAATTTGAGAAATGAAGCATCGACAAAGGTCAGGTGTAGTTGCTTGTTGCACTTCTGTAACAACTAACGAGGTATAAATATATCATTCAAAACTTCGACCAACAGCTTATGGCTTGTTTTAGAATGATTACAATTTATAGAGTATTAGTAATACAGTTTACTTTAGTGCCATATATCTGTATCCCAACTGAATTAAGTTTACACTATTTACATTTTGGATCCCGCATTTTGGATCCCGCATTTTGGATAGAAATACATAGAAGTACATTGCCATTTGTCTCTCAAACCATAGCTTCTGGCAGTAGAGTCACACTTCTTTCAGCATCTCCCACTAGCTCAAATGTTTCATTGACACAATTTTAGTGTAGCACAGCTGAACTGCTTGAAGTTCCACTATTAAATTGACACTGTGAGAGTGCAGTAGTCCAGATTGCTGAGGATAAATGTCCTCTATTGCAGTGCTACTCAAAGTGGTCTGTGAACCGGAACCAGTCCACGATCCACCAGCTGCTGGTGGTTTTGCGAAATAGCATTATTTTCGTATAGAATTATATTCTTTAACAGTCATTTGACTGCGGCCATACTGGGGCACCGCCTTTAGTCGAGCAAATCGACACCAGGACTTATTCTTTGTAAGACTGGTACTTATTCTATCGGTCTCTTTTGCTGAACCGCTAGGTTACGAGGACGTTAACACACGACCATCGGACGTCAAGCGATGGTGGTGGTGGTAGGGGGGGACAAACACAGACACACAAACATACACATGTGCATGTGTCTGGGGGTGTCTTGTGTGCGTATGTGTGTGTCTTTGTGCCAATATTTGACCCTCTCCATCGGTTCACAGCCGGTGTTGGTGTGTTTATGTCCTCGTAACATAGGGGTTCAGCAAAAGAGACCGATACCATAAGTACTTGGCTGTACAAAAATAAATACAAGTGTGAATTCCCTTGTCTAAAAATTCCGGCGGCGGCAGCGGCGGTGATGGTGGTGGTGGTGGTGGTGGTGGTGGTGGTGGTGGTGGTGGTGGTGGTGGTGGTGGTGGTGGTGGTGGTGGTGGTAGCTGCAGCAACAGTTCTACGACTGCAAGTGGTTGGAGGTCTTCTGAAAAATGATAACAGAGGAATTTAGAGACATGAAGAGGAGAGACTTTGAACCAGAGCAACTTGCAAGACTTCATCGCTGACATCCAGGTAGGAGTTGGAGGGAGAAAGAATTCTACATAAACCCTGGTACCACGTTTTCAGAGCTGAGAGCTTCGTCTGGACAGCAGAGACGATATAAAGATAGAGGAAAAGAAATTTTCGTCTCTGAGAAGAAATAATTTCTGGTTTGCATGTTTAGCAGGACAGAGTAACTAAGGTGAAGGTTGGCTAAATATTTGTAGAATACATACATACATACATACATACATACATACATATATATACACTTTCAAAATTTATCAGAATATCGGACTGAAGATTTGGAATAGAGAAATTTTCATTCTCTTAACCATGAAACGATCGTATCCGATTAACTAAAGATTTGTTTTGTTTATGCTTTTCCCTCCGGTTTTTTGTTCTATGTGTGCCATAAATACCGCCATCCGTTTAGAGAAAAATTTGTAGTTTAGAATCAGTAGTTCTTTGACTGCTATTTCTAAATTTTCAGTATGTTGGAGAAGCAGCTCAATGCTAATCCCTGTATATTTATGATGATAAATGGTTTTACCGATAAAGGTTTTTTCATACTGAACTACTTGGCAAAATTGTTAATTATTAATTCTATTATTAATTGACGATTCCCTGCCCTTATTCTTGTATATTTTATATATGTATATGCCTATTATATATATATATATATATATATATATATATATATATATATATATATATATATATATATATATATATATATATATATATATATTTATGCATGCATGTGTGTGTATGCATGCATGTGTGTGTATGCATGCATGTGTGTGTATGCATGTATGTATGTGTGTGTGTGTGTATGTATATATGTATGTATGAGTGTACATTTGTATGTATGTATTCTGCCTACATATTCATGTGTTTGTGTGTCCAAAAACGAAATATATATATATATATATATATATATATATAATAGGCATATACATACATTTAGGCATATATGAATGTAATTGTCTGTAGGAGTGGTTCATGTGTTCGTGCGTGTGTGTGTGTGTGTGTGTGTGTGTGTGTGTGTGTGTGTGTGTGTGTGTGTGTGTGTGTGTATGTGTGTGTGTCCGTCTGTGTGAGTCTGCGTGTATGAAGAAATGAAGTGTGTTATTCATGGCATTTCAAATATTTTATGTTGTAAACTCTCATTATTTACGCGAGGAAATGATAGGATAGAATGTCTCTTTATTTGTTTGTGAATCGTCTACTTTTTCAAGCTGAAAATATGTCAAACCTTTTTACTTATTCATTTATCTATTTAGTTACTTATTTATATTTTGTTTAATAGTTTGTTGTCGTTTTTCTCCTCCCTACTTCCCTTCAATCTGTCTTTCCATTCTTCCATCCTTCCATCCTTTCGTCCTTTCATCCTTTCTCTGTTTTTCACTTCCATTTCATATATTTATTTATTCATATATTTTCAGGCATTTGTCATCGCTCTGCCTTTTCCTTTCGTTTCACACTCCCCATTTGTAAAGTTGTTTTGAATACGTTTAAAAGCCATTTGTTTATCAACAGCTTTGTAAACTTTCTAAAATTATTTTTTTTTACTTTACAAAATCGACTATTTCTAGAGTTAAATGATGAATGTTTGATGGGAGTGTATGTATAGGGGGTGGAGGACGCTGACAGGGGCAACCAGAGCTCATGGTTTACCGATGATCACTATGTCGATCTCTTCCGTTCGGCGTCCCAGCTGGAAACCTATGTTCTTGGGATAGGAGTTTCCCGAAATATTCTGCTCGCCGAAGTAGAAAATGATACGAGATCATGTGTCATATGATAGGTCAGCGTGCGAAGGTGCTACTCACTAGTTCTAGTTTATGTACTTCGACCCTACCTCCTCTTAATTAATAGAAGTAGTAAAAAAGAAGTTTCTTCTTTATTCCTTATGTTTGACTTGTTTCAATCATTAGATTGCGGGCATTCTGGAGCACTTTCCTGAAGGTTTTAGTCGAACAAATCACCCACAGGGCAAAATATTTTTGTTAAGACAGGTATTTATTCCATCGGTCACTTTTCTTCCGAACCACTAAGTTAGGAGTACGTAAACAAACCAGAACTGGTTGTTAAGCGGTGTGGGGAGACAAACACACACACACACACACACACACACACACACACACACACACACACACACACACACACACACATGACGGGCTTCTTTCAGTTTCTATATGCCAAATCCATCCTCGAGACTTTGGTCGGTTCGGAGCCATAATAGAAAAGACACTTGCCCAAAGTACCGCACAGTGGGACAGAAACGAAGAACTACATGGTCAGAAAGCAAGCTATTCAACCACACAGCCGTGCCTGCACCTAACTATTTTATCCAGGCCTCTCTACTACTTTCATTAAAAAAACTTGCTGAGTGTGTAGGGAGGAGCAATACCCATGATTTTTGCAGACCCTCGGAGATTTGATGAAGACAATGTTCTGTTTGAAATATTGCAAGACAAATATCCGCAGAAATTACATTAGCAGAGATAATATTTCAAGGGCCGATGTTCAGTGGAAACTACATAAAACGGGTAGTGTGAAGCAGGGACGGGATGGGATAGGATGGGATGGGGTGGGGGATGTTGGGAGCAACAAAAGTAAGTAGAGATGGAGAGACGAGTGGGTGGTGAGTGCTTGAGTGGAGGAGGTACGAGACCAGCCGGGTCTGTGGAGCAGAAGCTATTACAGTAGAATTATGTTTCCTGTAATTCGGTAGTTTGATAATAGCGACGAGCCTCCTAATAAATATCATTGCTAGCGCCCTCTCAAATCGGCACTGATAAATACCCAATCACTTACTATCCTGAACTATCTATGCCTACCTATTCTTGCCTACCTATGTGTCTAGACCACCACAAGGTCTAGTACTTGTTGCTGTGTGGTGGTTTATGTGTTTCGATGGCCCTGATAACTACGCCAGCTGAGTACAAGCTCCTGGTAAGATCTTCCATACTGAACAGGTCAGAAAACAGAGACCAGACTAATATGGACCACCTCTTCCCAGAGATAAAAATGGGTTTGTGATAGGTCAACACTTCTAGCTAAGAAAAAAGCCAAGTTACGGAAGCATCGATGACAATTCAAAACCAACAAAACCTGGGAGAGGAAGGCCTTCTTTCAGAGTTGAGAACAGTAGAAGAAATTGTCGATGGTCTATGCTCCATAGGAAGCGAAGGGCTTAGGTGTTTGGACGATACAACAACTCACTGAGCACACTTCAATTTTTTCTCAGATGCAAAACCCAGCCTTCACCCCCCCCACGTCTCTCTTTCTCCATCAGTTCATGTTTATTTCTTAATCAACGCGACACAACGCATATCTTACTATCGCATACATCCATGATCTCAGAACCCTTTTGCACAATAGGTTAGCTAAGTAACTGAAGTTCCTTGAGTCAGTCGTGTGCTAACTTCTTTTGCCAGCAAATGAACTTCTCCTCTGACATGTCCGATCTACCGAGGATGTTAGAATTCCGAAACCACCGAGTCACTTCAGTTGACGATCACTGCTTACAATACGAGGAGGATGTTACCTATTATCACCGAATGACGGACGTTTACCCACCATCGCAACATCTCCAATGAAATAATTAGGGAAAGAAAAGGCTCCCTCCAAGCATTGCATGACTAGCAAGCTTTCTCGCAACCCCCTCCTGACACTGCATAACAATATACAATAATAATATACGTAACAATAATAATAATATCCTTATTTAGAGTTCGTTTGAATTTAATGTTGTTGTTGTACTTATCTTTTTAGTTCTATTCTATAAGAAAAGAAACTATAGAAGGAGAGTTTAGTCGAAAGGTTTCACTTTACTGATGAGGACACGTTATGCGGAAATATACCTGAAGTTGTCTCCCTTACTTGACAAAAATTTAAGAAATATCTTTTGTTCTCTACATCTCTTATTTACTTCTATAAAGTTTTTTGATACATTATGCATTTGATAAATTATCACTTAATTAGGGTTGTTCCAATATTTATTTGGTACCTTTTTTGCCGTTTTGAAAGTGTTAAAAGGCGGAGAGACCCTCGGTTATGTTCGAACAATGAATGTAAAAATAATTCGTAATAAAATATAACCTCACGCATTTTTTAACTCTTTTTCTTCGGCAATTTAACCTCATAAAGCTCGTTAACATTAATGTCTTCCATAACCATGTCTGCTTCTTTCTTAGAGAACACTACTCCATCTTTTACTCAAACACTGCTGGTCAAAGCAACTCCGTCGTTTCTGATATGGAACGGCTTGCGAATGTAATTTTATGTTATTATCTTTAAGCGTTTTATCGTCGTTAATTATTATTAGGTTAATTATTATGAGATAAATTTGATCAACTTTTCGTTTACGCAGCCATCCAGTGCATCCGCGCATACACACTCATATATGACCATACCTAAGATGTAGAGATCTATTTATATGCACATACAAACTGAAATGATTGTGAAGAGAGAGAGAGAGAGAGAGAGAGAGAGAGAGAGAGAGAGAGAGAGAGAGAGAGACAGACAGACAGACAGACAAAGAAATAGACAGACAGACAGACAGATAGATAGACAGACAGAGAAAGAGAGAGTCAGAGACAGAGAGACAGAGTGTGGTGTGGGAGGGGGAGGGGAGGGGATAGGGAGAGAGAGAGAGAGAGAGTGAGTGAGTGACTGAACGAGTGAGCGAGCGAGTAATAGAGAAAGAGGAGGGAGAGAGAGTGTCAATTACGTGGTTCCGAACTAGTAGTAATATTTGCACGTATCCAATCAAACTTGGTAACCAATAAGTCGATATTGTTATTGATTTTTCTTGTAAGTAGCCATGACTACAACTATCCATTTTACTTTCCAGAGGTTGTGCATAGATATTAGATATATAGATATTTCAGTTTTAGCAAGAGATATGTGTCTCGTGTATTGTATATTATCTGTATATAGTTTCATGTCATTCTCATGGACTATGAAACCAGTTTTTCAGGTCACAGCGCTCTATATAACAATTGTTAAACTTAATTTATTTGATAGAAATACAAACAGAATTATGGAAATAGAGAGGGAAAAGAAAAAAAATAACATACAACTGCTTCAGCAACAGTAACAATAGGAACACCAACTTTCTGAATAGTGAACTGTTTTGATAAATATGACAAATAGTCGGGATAGAAATGAATGTGGGATAGAACAGACAGATACTTGGTTTTGTCGGAAGGTCGATAAGTTGTGATGAATAGCACACATAGCAAAAATAAATAGAAAGATAAATAAATAAGTAATAATGAAGTTGCGGCTGTTTTGACTCAAAGCATTTCTTTACACATTTAAATTCGTGTGCTGGTTTACTACTTACCGAACTATTCCAACCCAAATTGTTCGATTGCCTTTTGCCATGCGACTATTTATTTCACTTCACTTCACTTCACTTCCAAGTTGTTCTTGTTATTACTTTATCGTAACAGTCAACCCTAATCGAACAGAATCATCACACGGATAGTCGGTTAAAGTAATTAGGTACGATCCACGGGTCCACTTCTTGTGATGTTGTAATGTCCAAACTAACAAACTGTATCACGTACATTTCAATCATATTGGATTGTCCTATACAGCAGTGGTTGACATTTTGATAGTTGCTATTCGACAGTTTGGATATGTTGTAATCTAATTATATATTTCTGCACATTCGGTTAATCATGATTAAGATGGAAGATGTTTGTGTCTTTTTGTAAATATAGGACTTCAACATACAGTGTTTCCAACGTATTTAAGATAGTGGAGTGGGACTCGAGGGAAATTTGGCTGCTGCTTTTAGTAGATGAAGCGACTGTGTAAAGGCTTTTGTTGATTCTGGTGGTACCAAAACAGATTCGAGTGAAATGAACTCAGCTATATGGCACCAGTTGCGCATCTTTTTTGTGTGCGCGCGTGTGTGTGTGTGTATCTTGACTGAATGGATGACATTGCTTTTGGGATAGTATTGTAGTTGCACTTCCGTTGCCAGAGAGGGCTCGACAGGTTTATGGCTGGTGATAGATCCATTTTAAATATTGAGAGCTCCTAACCCCCGATCGAAATCTTGGTTTTTCCCCATGAGTAGTGTTCTGGGATGTTGTGCATGTAAAGAGTAAGACAGAGTTTATCACGACCTCTTCCAAGTTAACTGAACTTAAATCGCTCAATAATATATCAATCAAAAACGTTGACGAATTCAGATATCTTGGATCACGCATAGTAAACTCCCAAAAGCACTCAAACCTTCCACCTACGTTAAAAGTTAGAATATTTAGAAGACTGATTGAGCCGGTCCTTCTGTATGGATCAGAGACCTGGACCTTATCGGTTCTCTTAGAAAAACAACGAGATGGAAAATATACCAACCTGCTCAGAAACATACAGAACCTCAGTTGGAGATCACCACCAACACTTAGTAACAACTATGGATATCTGATACCAATATCCCTCAAGCTAAAGCAGAAACGGCTACAATTTGCTGGCCACTGTCACGAGCGGAGAAAGAGGTTATCTCATCCCTGCTCCTATGGTATCCCTCTGGAAGTGTTTTCTCCAGGAAACTGACATTTCCCGATACTACATCTCGGGATTCAGGGCTGGATATTAAAGATCTGAACACAGCAATGAAGGACCGTGCAGTGTGGAAAAGGATTGTCAATGGAGCTCCAACCAACCATAAGTTGGTCGAAGGATGATGATTTGTTTGTTTCGGAGTTATGCTTGCAGTGACGGGGACTGCGTCCTTCGTATATCAAGTTGTTCTTTCATCTTAGTAATTTTGGTTCTTTATGTAGGGAGTCGTTATAGTTTTTTAAAGTTCATTGTGATTTACTAAGAAAAGATTAGGGAGCATCAGACAGGGTTGGTATAACCCATAAGGGTTAACATGCAGTTTAGTGTCCTAAAACGTAAAAGTAACGACAGTGAAATCCCATGATTTCATTATATTTATATAAAATGAAAGGCATGTATAAAACATACATTTAGCCTATTCTCGGTCTCTGAACCAGTTTTGCCTCATATAATCATAATAGATGACCATGTAGATAAAGCATCACTCGTTCTGCATTGTCTTCTGATATTCTTCTTGGGGAGTATCTACAGCCTTTCGATAGTCTATGTATGGATGCTCTTATTGTCGGGTCAGCAGTGACCTAAACTAACGTATGAGGCCCTGTTGCTTTTCGCCAGTGCTCGTTGTTGAGTGTACTACATTGCAGTGGCATACATCAACTGCTATTTTAGAAATACCCACGCTATCATCACTAGAGGATAATATATAACTAAGAACCCTTATTTCTGAAATTAAGAGATTTCGTTGTTGTCACTTTTACTTTGAATTTTTTCGAACTGCATGTTACCCATCCTTGGTGAATCTCATATATTGTTTGTACACTATGCTGTTGTTTCTGAGGACATTGTTGAGGTGATATTGTGTGTAATGCGTAGCATTTTTATTTTCAGTGCATGCATGTAGTTGTAAAAGGTTGATAGTTGCAATAGAGACATTAGTCTCTCTCTATCACCTTTCAACAAAATTATATATTAAAAAACAGTAGAACAATTAACAACATAATAAAAATAAGTTTTATTTTTGGTGATGCTTGATTTTACAAATCCTGTGTCATTCAGCTTAGCAGCCGCTGGTTAACTTGTAAACGGCATCTGAATATTAAGAGCTTCGTTGAGGCATGCCAAAGGAGCAAGTTGTTGTCACGTCGAAGGTATGTTGAAGAGGCTTAGAAAACGAAAGAAGCGCTTTAAGTACTGGTTTTACTACGCATACGCACTCGAGGGGCTTCCGGGAAGGTAAGTCCCTTGCGCATGCGTAGATTGTACTTCCTTAATGGCGGCCATAATTTCGCGTCACTACATGGTATATTTATGTGGTTGAATCCGATATTGATAATATTTGAAGTTTTTTTGGTGTTAGTGGTAAAAATGGAATTGATAGATTCAGTAAGCGCTATTTAACTCTATTGTTTGGGGAACCAGGCTTCAGAGTAATTGGTATAGTTTCTAAATACGAGATGATATCAAAAAGTTCTCGGACTCATTATGTTTAATAAAAAGTAACTTATTTTAACATAATCTTCCTCGAAATAGTCACCTTGCGCATCAATACACCGGCCCCAACGTTCTTGCCACTTTTGGAAATCGGCCTGGCAGTCGTTTTCCGTACGCAAATCGAGGA
>NC_142929.1:109295018-109310018 GCF_046866305.1 Octopus bimaculoides
CGGTAAAAATTGTATTTATTGGTCTAAAAGGAAAATTATTGAAATTGGTTTGTTATTGGAACTGTAAACTACTGCTGTTTCAGACACAGGACTTTTATCAGAAAGAGAAAAGATGTTACCGACTTAAACAGTTTTAATTTTATAAGTAAATGGATCTCTTTCGGTTTCGACAATGAGTATTCAGTTGTTCTATCAACTGAACTATCTGCTTATTGAATTTGACAGTAAGTGGCTGAATATTCCATAGACACATGTATTCTTAAAGGAATTCTCAGGCAAAAGTAGCGTGACACAGTGCATAACAACCCTGGACATTTGGATTTAAAGCAAATTTATCCGACGGACTTCCAAACAATCTCTGTCTTCACAATTTCACTCACAAAGCTTGAGTCAACCCGAAATTATTGTAAACGACACTTGTCCAAGATATCACGCAATAGGATCGAACCCGAGGTACTATATTTGCGAAGTGAACTTCTTAATCATTCTCCCCAATCAGTAAACAGACTTCTTTTCTTTCTCGCGGTAAAGAAATTCACTTCCCTCTTCGAATTATTTGTATTACATTTTGCTGACGCAAACATCTCTGTCTCGGATTCTACTGTTTTGCTAATTAGTTGGTTAGGTGTTAAAAAGAGATATGTGATGGATAATGACTATTCAGTTCGAATGCTATGTTAAACACGAGACAAACAAACCCACTATATTGTAATAAACTGTAGTCAATTTGTTACTGCACGAATTGTTGTATGCAGTACTTCTAGTTAATAGAATAACGGTGTGGTTCTACAACAATCAGGCAGTTTTAAAGATAGCGTGAGATTTGTTTATTATTATCTGCAATAACCTAAATCAAATTGATTGGTACTGTACAAAATAAATACAAAAAATACAGCAAAAATACAGTCAAATGTTGAATAAGAATTAAAAGGTCGAACAAGGTAACAACTAACATTTACTTAAAACTACCTATGAACTAGTTTTTATTTTTTATTTTTAACGTTAATGTTTCGAGTGAATTTATTATACTAATGCACTTAAGTGACATAGATATGAGGAGAATAGGTAAAACAAGTAAAGATAACTTGTCGCAAGTAACAGGACCGCGCCAGAGAAGTAGATTACAGAAGAAAAGCAAAGACAAAAATAAAAAAAAAGTATCTTGTTTTTCAACGAAGTTAGAAAGTTTATTATAATTTAGCACCAGGTCAGCTTGATCAAAGCTGACCCATGAGCAAAGGCTTTCCATAGCAACCATTTAGTCTTTTCTTTCTTTTATTTTTAGACGTAATGTGATTTAAGATCACAGTGGAGGCGCAATGGCCCAGTGGTTAGGGCAGCGAACTCGCGGTCATAGGATCGCGGTTTCGATTCCCAGACCGGGCGTTGTGAGTGTTTATTGAGTGAAAACACCTAAAGCTCCACGAGACTCCGGCGGGGGATGGTGGTGAACCCTACTGTACTCTTTCATCACAACTTTCTCTCACTCTTACTTCCTGTTTCTGTTGTACCTGTATTTCAAAGGGCCAGCCTTGTCATATTCTGTGTCTCGCTGAATCTCCCCCGAGAACTACGTTAAGGGTACACGTGTCTGTGGAGTGCTCAGCCACTTGCACGTTAATTTCACGAGCAGGCTGTTCCGCTGATCGGATCAACTGGAACCCTCATCGTCGTAACCGACGGAGTGCCAACCATTTAAGATCACATAATCGAATGACAATGTCCTTGTTTATAAGGGTGGTTTGACTGCAATTTCTAACAGATCGAGTGTAAACTTTCTCTCGCTGGCTTGTATTAGGAAAGTTACTTTGAAGATAAAATGAGTGGATAAGAATATCTGAGAATAATTAGACAAAGTGCTTTAAAGAGTAAGATTCCATATCCATCTTAAACCCATCTCTGAGAGATCAATACAGTTGCTGTTGTCAATTAATCCCAGACCAATCTTGGTTGAGCAAAGCTATCTTTCACTTGTGTCAGTCATTAAACTACAATCATGCTTGAGCACCGCCTTGAGGAATTTTTAGCCGAATAAATCGACCCCATTATATTTTTAAAGCCTAGAACTTGTCCTATCGGTTCCTTTTGCCGAATCGTTAAGTTACGGGCACGTAAACACACCTACAGCGGTTATCATTCGGTGACGGGGGATAAACACAGACACAAAGACACACACATATATATATATAAACACACATACATGCATACAGACATGCATATATATATATATATTACGGAAATGTACTTGCATAGCAAGTGACTTGATCTGAGATCGTGTACTAAACAAAAATAATTGCAGCGTGGAAGATGTTTGTAAGCCATTTAAGAACACACGCGCACGCACAAACAAACGTGCGCGTGTGCACACACACACACACACATATATAAAACTGAGAATGTGTGTGTGTATGTGGGTGCGCGCGCGCGTCTGTATGTGTGCATCACTAAAACTCGACAACTACAAAAACGATTTCATTCAAATTTTACTAATGCACATAGAGTGTTATGGGACATAAAAATTTTCAACTTCTTGCCTAATGCGTGCCCGGAGTAATCTCTTAGACTGTTTCCGTATAACGAGTCAAAAGTGAAACAATAACATCTCTATTGTAATGTGAAATAATAGTTTCCCATTTAATACTTTCACTATGTAAATAATGTATACATAGTAAAACTATTAAAAGTGAAACTTTCATCTCACATTATATATATATATATATATATATATATATATATATATATATATATTATAATATTAGGGAATGTAAAATTCCAAACATACGGAAATATTCAATTTAGTAATACCAAATTGAATTTTATAATAAATAATATATGTATATAAATATAATTTAGAGAAGAACCACCGATATACAATTCACACAATGAAGGAGACCAATCACCATCCAGAAAAATGTACTCTACAAAATGCTAATTTAAAAATCTATAAAATCTAATAGAAAAGTATAAAATACATAAAAATCTATAAAATCCTAGACTAAAAATTTAATTCAACTTAGTAAATTGATAAAATATAAGGTAACGTGTTGACTACGCGCGTTTCGTGGCCACATTATAGCAGATAAAACCAGTACAATTCACAATAAATTCCCTAGTACATATAATCCTTTCTTCTATAGGCACAAGGCCTGAAATTTGGGATGAGGGAGCCAGTCGATGACATCGACCCCAGTATTCAACTAGTACTTATTTCATCGACTTCGAAAGGAAGAAAGGCAAAGTCGATCCCGGCAGAACATGAACTCAGAATGCTAAGCATTCCGTCCAGCGTGCTAATGGTTTTGCCAGCTCGCCGCCTTTCCCTAGTACATATAATGACAACTCGGTATGTTTAAGAAACCAACGAATTTAATGCATCTTTGTGTATTATCAATGTCTTTGGGATATGTCAGAAGATTCTCTAAAATGTATAAGGTTGTCTACGTCTTTCTTAATAATTATTTCCTCCATACTATTTCAAATCAATGTACTTACAAGTTTAAGCCTTGTTGGCACTCCGTCGCTTACGACGTCAAGGATTCCAGTTGATCCGATCAACGGAACAGCCTGCTCGTGAAATTAACGTGCAAGTGACTGAGCACTTCAGAGACACGTGTACCCTTAACGTAGTTCTCGGGGATATTCAGCGTGACACAGTGTGACAAGGCTGACCCTTTGAATTACAGGCACAACAGAAACAGGAAGTAAGAGTGAGAGAAAGTTGTGGTGTAAGAGTACAGCAGGGTTTGCCACCATCCCCTGCCGGAGCTTTAGGTGTTTTCGCTCAATAAACACTCACAACACCCGGTCTGGGAATCGAAACCGCGATCCTATGACTGCGAGTCCGCTGCCCTAACCACTGGGCCATTGCGCCTCCACACAAGTTTAAGCTACCTAGTATATAATGTCTATCGGACAAATCTTCTAGCTAATTATAAATTATTAACACAAAATATTATATATAATAAATATAGTATTTTCTGCTTATCTTCCCACCAACCACGAAAGTAAAAAGACACCGCGTGTCTTTATAAATGAATAATAACATTTAGAGAGCGTTACAACTTGAAATGATAAAAAAAAATGGCTGTACTGTAATGTGAAGACACAATAGATGTGTTAAATATGTAATCAAACAACGATTGATTCTGGTCGCAAAAGAATGGCAACCAAAAGAGTAACTGGGGCTTGAGTCGATGTACTGTTTAAATATATCAATATAGATCTGTTCCAAGAAACTAGCACAATAAATATTTATGCGGTACTGATTGTATTTTTTCAACTTTATCGTTTATTTCTTTCAGTCATTAGGGTGGGGCCATGCTGGAGGTACCACCTTCAAGAGCTTTTAGCCGAACGAATCAACTCCTGTACTTTTTTAAGCCTAGTACTTATTGTATCGGTTTCTTTCGCTGGACCACTAGGCTACGGGGACGTAAACAAACTAACACCGGTTTTCAAGCGGTGACACACACACACACACACACACACACACATGTTGGCGCAAACAGGAGAATAGAACTCAAAATATGAGTATAGTTATATGTTTATGAATATTTAGCAGGAACAACGGAGTGACTCAAGGTCCGTGAGTTTCATTGGCACAAGTGCCAACGCACAAAACTCTGACCTTGAGTCACTCTGTTGCTTCTGCTAAATATTAAGTGTGTGTGTATGTGTGTGTGTGTGTGTATATATATATATATATATATAAAAGCAACAAAAATATCACAAAAACTGTTATTCCCATTCGTCGGGAACGTGAAACTCTGAATAACAGTTTTTGTGATATTTTTGCTGCTTTTTAATAAAGCATATTACTCTACCTCTGGTTTTCGAGTACTATTTTTTCCACCTTGTTTCGCATTTATGTGCTTACTTTGGTGTACTTATATATATATATATATATATATATACACGACGGACACGAGGATATAGTGGAAGACACTTGCCCAAGGTGCCACACAGTGGAACTGAACCTGGGATCATATGGTTGGGAAACAAAGTTCTTACGACACAGCCACGCCTGCGCCTATAAGTCACGGTGAACAAATTTCAATGAGATATTCATTGTTTATGTTATACACTGGGAAAGACGGTGGATTGACGAGATCCCTTGAGCGTTGGACAAAATACCTCGTAGTATTTGTTCCGATTTTTTATGATCCGAGTTCAAATGCCACCAAGGTCAACTTCGCTTTTCGTCTCACCGGACTCGCTAGAATAAAGTACTACTGGGATTGATTTAACGACTAAACCCTTCACCTGAGATTTCACCTTCCACAGTTTAGAAATGATTATACATGAATTAATTCAATGGTTTTCAAATCAATAAATACCAGCACCCCACGCACACCCAAAATATTAGTGAAAATCTTTGGCAACATTCCCCCTCTTATCTAAAGAAGAGTTAATAAAGAGAGGGATGCGAAAATAAATTTTACATCCTTACAATTCTCTTTCCTCCACTATGACGTTTAACAAACTGGAAACTATTAAACATGAAGGCGGCGAGCTCGCAGTATCGTTAGAGCGTCGAACGAAATACTTAGCGGTTTGTTTCCAGGTTCTTTACCTTCTGTGTTCAAATCCTGTCGAGGTCAACTTTGCCTTTCATCTCGGAGATCGATAAAATAAAGTATCAGTCAAGTAATGGTGTCAATGTAATCAACTTGTGCCAAATTAAGAAAGAATCTCAGTAAACATGGCAATTTCTTCAACATTGAAACACTGGATTCTCACCTTGAGACGGTGAATGGTAGAATTAGTAGAGGGTTATTTAGTGGAGCGGGGAATGACTGTTTTTTTGTCTTTAAAATACATATCTGCTAAGTTCAGTGGTTAATTTACTTAACCAATGCCCACCACCGCTAAGAAGCTTTGTAAGAAATTGCTATACCTTTAAACACGTGAATAAGCTGGAAAAGGAGAGAAGAATGTATTTACAAAATTAAAAAAATGCACGCGCGCATGTATGTATGTATGGTTGGATGGATGAATGTATGTATCTGTTTAATTTGAGATTAAAAAACATTAATCAAAATATGTTAGCTAATAATTGTATTATATATACTCTCTTTTTTTTACTCTTTTACTTGTTTCAGTCATTTGACTGCGGCCATGCTGGAGCACCGCCTTTAGTCGAGCAAATCGACCCCAGGACTTATTCTTTGGAAGCCTAGTACTTATTCTATCGGTCTCTTTTGCCGAACCGCTAAGTTACGGGGACGTAAACACACCAGCATCGGTTGTCAAGCGATGTTGGGGGGACAAACGCAGACGCACAAACACACATATACATATACATATATAAGACGGGCTTCTTTCAGTTTCCGTCTACCAAATCCACTCACAAGGCTTTGGTCGGCCCGAGGCTATAGTAGAAGACACTTGCTGAAGGTGCCACGCAGTGGGACTGAACCCGGAACTATGTGGTTGGTAAGCAAGCTACTTACCACACAGCCACTCCTGCGCCTATATTTATATTATTGTGTCTGGGGAGAGTCATTCTCTTTTAATGCCTTATTATTTAACATACTCACCGGTAACGTTTCCATTCATTTACTTTTTTATTTTTACTAAAATTTTCGTTACGTCTTGCAACCTTTTCAATAATTGTTGACTCTGTCCTTTATCCGAGCTGCGTTCTTTTTGTTTATTTGTGCGCATGTGTGTGGGTTAGTGTGTGTGCACGTACACATGTATGTATGTAGGTGTGTATGTATGTATGTATGTATGTATGTATGTATGTATGTATGTATGTATGCAAGTGTGTGTATGCATGTATGTGCGTGTGTGCGTATGTATATATGTATGCATGTGTGTACGTTTGTATGTATGTATTCTGCATATTCATGTGTTTGTGTGTTTTAATGTGTGTCTGTGTCTGTGTTTGCATGTGTGTGTGTGTGCGTGCGTGCGTGTGTGTGTGTGTGTGTGTGTGTGTGTGTGTGTGTGCACCTCTGTCTCCTTGTGTGTGCATGTTTGAGTGTGTCTGGGTATGGGTTTATGTGACTATGTACAGTGTCTGTATGTATGGATGTGTGTCTCCATATGTGTCCTTGTGTGAAGTGAAGTGCGTATGTATATGGTCACGTGTTTCAGTTTTCATTTGCGTATGTATGTGTGTATGTGCGCTTGTCTGCTCACATTACCTATATATCTATCCACCTCTGTGTCTATTTACATTCATATCCATTTACTTACATACATATGCATATACATATACGGTATACACACACACACACACATACATCTACATAATGGCCCACTAACTATTCTACCTGTATATATATATATATATATATATATATATATATATATATATATATATATATATATATATATATATATAAACTGTGGGTGTGGGGTATGATTACCTACTACATATATTTCCTATTTAGTACTGGAGATGTCTCATTTATGAGGACGTACCCCTGTATTTGTCTGAGTGTTGGGTCCTTTGGGTGCTTGGATAAAATGCGGATGTCAAGTTGACCCAGGTTGCCTCCATGTTGTTCCTTGGCATGTTGGTAGAGTATGGAGGACTGTTTTTTGTCATAATATTGTCTCAATTGTTCATTTAGTCTTTCCGCAATATGCTAGATGTCTCTTCAATGTATGCCATATTCTTGTCTTTACAAGCACCTTATGCTGTAGACTACATTTCTAGTTCTACAGTTAATGCTAGGGTTAATCAAGAATACCATGTAGTTATCATTGGTGCATATGGTATTCTCAAAGGGGTACGTCCTACACAGTTGTGATCTAATGGAGTTCCATGGTTTTTCAACGATCTTAATGTTGAGTTTGTCTCCTTCAGAGCTTTCCTAAATCTACGGGCTAGTTCTCCATGGGCCGTGGCCTCTACAAACATCACTCCTTGATATTTGTCGGTTTTGTACCACGTGTTCACCCTGTCTGCTTTGTCACAAGCTCTTTGTATTCTATTCCATTATATGTGTGTGTGTGTGTGTGTGTGTGTGTGTGTGTGTGTGTGCGTGTGTGTGTGTGTGTGATATAAGTATATAGACAGACAGATGGTTATATATGCATACACACACACACACACACACACACACACACACACACACACATATATATATATATATATATATATATATATATACATGCATACACACACACACACATGCAAGTGCGCGCAGAGGCATATATATTCCGGGAGAAGGGTGGCATTGTTTCAATGAACAAGACACTTTATTTCATATAACTGCACGTTAGCTGCAAAAGAGTTATACCAGCGAGACACATTATTTCACTTTGCTCAGCTGGCAAAAATTAGTAGTACCAGTAATTCAAAAGACCAGCCTTGTCAAATTTTGTGTCATGCTGAATCACCCACCGAGAGCTATGTTAAGGGTACGCGTGTCTGTAGAGTGCTCAGCCACTTGCACGTTGATTTCACAAGCAGGTTGTTCCGATGGAACCCTAGTCATCGTAACCGACAGAGGATTGGTGCGTGTCTACGTTAGTGTGATGTACATGTTGCTGGTTAGCAAAAGGAAAGTATCTACCAGACCAAGACTACAAAGGTAGTTTTCAATACCCGGTTGATTGAATTCCGCTTCATTTACGTCGCCAATGCTCTCAAAGAAGGCATGAATGCAAAGAAGAAAAAAAACATGAACATCATTGCATTTTCTTTTTTTTTTTTTTGGTTTGCTTTCCCCCGGCCCCACCCCACCCTTTAACCTGTATTTTCTTTGTAAACAGTAAAAAATAAATGGAAGTAATAACTAAAAAAGAAATATTAATAGTTTCGCAGTTTAAAGCTGGCACTGAAACGGTAGAGGAAGAGAACAATAAGAGGAGGAAGAGATAGTGGTGTAAGCTGGAATGTTATGTTAACAAGAGGTGGGGATGTTGGTAGTACTGGAATACTAATGGTGGTGGAAGTAGTGGTGGTGGTAGTGGCCGTTGTCGTCGTCGTTATGGTGGTAGTGGCTGTGTGTGTGTATATCATGAGTTAATAGGGCGACAACTTATCTTCTGATATCAGTATAAACATTGTTGACTAGGGAATGGTCAGGTTGACGAAATTAGTCCGGTTTTTTCTTAACAGAACAACAGAACAACAGCTGTAGTAGCTGAAAGCAACAGAAGAGAAATAATGTATAAGTAGCTGAACGTGTGTGTGTGTGTGAAAGAGAGAGAGAGAGAGAGAGAGAAACTTTGTGTGTGTGTGTGTGCGCGCGCGTATGTGTGTGTATTTTTATCACAGTTGATCAGTCATTTTACGGAAAATATTGATTTCTTTTGACTAGACATACGGTTATTGTTTGTATGAGAAAGGTATGGTCGAGTAAGTCGACACTGTTATTTACATATACTTACGGTACACATTTATAGATTCTTGAGAACTGAAAGGTAACGTCGGTTCGGCCTGGATTTGAACTCAAAAATGTAAGGACGAACTGATTGCAAGTAAAACAATGTAGTTGAACAACAACATCAGCAAATGAAAAAGAAAGAGCCAACCAGACAATTTCTAGTGGTCTCACTCTCTTTACCCCGTTTCTTTGCCAGAAATAGCAGTCAAATCACTCTTAAAATTGTACCTTTACTATCTTCAAAACGGATGAACACATTAGACAATGCAGCCATAGATGTATATACAAAAAGGCAGGTCGTCAGAACTCGAACGCCTTTGATCAAAGGTTTGCTTGATCAGGGCTGACGTGGCTAAACAACAACAAAAACTAAAACTATTTGAAACCTTATAAGATGGAAACAGTGCAGTGAAGTCATTTCAGAATTACCTGGCTGCTATGATAAAACGATGGATTACTGGATGAGGTGTGCAATTTATATGCAATGTTTGGCTTAAGATGTGCCTTTACCATGTAATTGGAGCAATTAAAGGTTAATAATTAAAGACGAAAACCCGACAAGTAAGGGGTGTTTCAGAGGGAGTATGATCTGAGAAAGAAGAGTAAGAGAATGAGAGAAAGAGTTTGGCGGGTATGGAGATGAGATTGGGTGGGGGAAAGAGTTTGGTGGATATGGAGATGAGAATGGGTAAAAGGAGGAGGACAAGTTTATGCATTGAGTGAGCTTAATCGGTTACGGTATAAAGTCAGTATATTCAGCGAAGTAGAAGCAGTTGTAGTAGCATTAGAATTAATTTAATGAGAAACTGTTTGATGAGTCAGTGGTTGTAGAGTGCTGGTAAATGACAGTAATTCCTCTGCAACCCGTGGCTTGGTGCTTATAGTCTTAGTCAGTGATGGCTCACCTGGATATAGTTTTATTTTTTAGGTTCAGGTGAGTTCGAATAAGCAGTCTTCTGCTTAAATATATTCCAATCGTGACCATTTCATCATTATTTCAGGCACAGTATATCTAAGATTATTTTATCCAATGTAACTTTTTGTTTACTTTTCTCTTCCTTTTCTTTTTTTTAATGATGAAGTATGACCTGAAGAGATTTGGCTGTTACTTCTAACAGTTCAAGCAATCAAGAGGAGGCTTTGGGGTTGGCTTGTGTGTGTGTGTGCGTGCGTGCGTGTGTGTGCGTGCGTGTATGTGTCTAAGTCTAGATATGCAGGTCGAGCCTACCAGTTGTTCAGGAGTAAAATACTATCTGGGCCCTGATGGAGAAACTTAACAGGTCTAATGAAGTCTTCATAATGTAAAAATCTGTGATAATTCAATAAGAGGTTGTAAATTAACTGTTGGGTTTGAAATTGGTGAAAAAAATGACAACAGTTTTGAGTTATGTATTTTGCATAAATACAGAGAATGCAGTTTCACGTTTAAAAAATGTTTTTTTTTTTTTTTTTTTTTTTAGTGTAGTGTTAGAGTATTGGTACTATTGAACTAAGCTGCAGAGTTCTCATGAGTGGATTTCATAAGACCAACTTGAGTGGCAGTAGTCGACTGTAATTAATTTTTACTGAAATCCCCGTCTCATATTAAGCTCTCAACGAACAGATTGCAATTAAACTGGAATTTCGTTAACCACATCAGGCTAGCATTTTAATATCATTATTTCACTATTTGAGGAGGCGAATTAGATTATGTGACTTCAGTTTAAAACCCATAGATATATCTAGGTGATGTAAAAATGACACAATGCAAATATGGGTTCGTCTAGAAAATTGTATACTTAATGTTTAAACAGAGTCGGTAATTAAGATTCAACTGGTGGTCGACTTTTATTACTATTTGGTTTTCGTTATCAAATGTTATTCAGTGAAATTATGTATCCAACCTTTTAATGGCAGGGAAACACAAACAGTAAAGATGAAGTTGTGGGAACCAACATAACATTTACACAGATAACTGCTGTCCGGATGAGATTCATATAATTTATAAGACGTCTTTGAGGCGTCCCTGGCAAGGAAAAAAGTCTCTTCTGACCGGTGACTTCGCTGAAATACTTCTAAAATATATTAGCCTAATAAAGTCACCCTTTAAAAGTATTTACTAGAAATTTAGTAGGTTTCTCTGGTGAAGTGGTTTTCTTGGCTGTCCAGTTTTCAGCCGCTGAGTGGTTTGATTCTCGGAGGTAACACCACTCTTTTATTCTTAGCTACACTTTCTTTGTGCATATAACACCTATCCGTCGCGAGAAACTCTGAGCAGTGATACAGTGAGCCGCTTCGAATTTATATAGTTTACATGAGCATGTATATACACCCCTTGTGAAGGCGCATGGCTCAGTAGTTAGAGCGTTGAGCTTACGATCGTGAGGTTGTCAGTTCGATTCCCGGACTGGGCTGCATGTTCTGTTCTTGAGCAAGATACTTTATTTCACGTTGCTCCAATTAACTCAGCTGTAGAAATGAGTTGTGACATCACTGGTGCCAAGCTGTATCGGCCTTTGCCTTTCCCTTGGATAACATCAATGGTGTGGAGAGGGGAGGCTGGTATGCATGGGCAATTGCTGGTCTTCCATAAACAACCTTATCTGGACTTGTGCCTTGGAGGGCAACTTTTAGGTGCAATCCCATGGTCCATTCATGACCGAAGGGAGTCTCCCATATACACCCATATACACACATACGCATGTATATACGCACATATACACACATACATGTATACACACAGACACACACACATACATACATACATACACATACATACATGCATGCATGCATATGTATGTATGTATGCTTTTGTCTGACATCTGAGAAAGATTTCTCCACAAAAGTATCTCTGTAAAAACAAACATATCCCTTTATATACCTGTGACTCCTGCGCGGGTAAAAATAATGAAATATTCCAGGTGGATCACTTATAGCGTACTATTTCTATGTAACATGTCTCTTCAACTTTGTACATCACTATTTCTTTATTACTAATTCTCGGCCACGACAAAAATGACGGAACGCTACTCACAAAGGTAACATATCGATTTTTACGAGCTTGTCGGCAATTGCTGACGTAAAAGCAATTGAACATCAAAAGAGACTTCGGCATTTAATGTCATTTGAACTTTTTGTTACTTATCTATATCGCTTTTATATCTTATGCTTCCTTCCTCTTCAATACCACGACCGCCACCAGTTCCCACCCCTTAAAAAACAACCATCATCACACTACTGCTACTACTAGGAATGTTTTCTACAGCGTTAATGTTGCAGGTTTGTGTACAGAAATCCTACTACAGTTGTTTGGAATTGAGGCCGGTTAGAGGTAGAAGCTTTATATCTCATGAGGATTATTTTTACTCCTTGTAAACGTGTAAGCTGT
Source organism: Octopus bimaculoides (assembly GCF_046866305.1). Classification (NCBI taxonomy): domain Eukaryota; kingdom Metazoa; phylum Mollusca; class Cephalopoda; order Octopoda; family Octopodidae; genus Octopus; species Octopus bimaculoides. Next base: position 109,307,733 of record NC_142929.1, read on the forward strand.
TATAATTTTAAACATTTAATTCTCCTTGAAAACGAAACGAAGGTTTCAAACATTTGACGCGCTGCTACTATATTTAGATATTGTAAAAATATTTACATCTACCCTAATTCAATTTGGACAGGGACACAAGAAAAAGAAGCGTGAAACAGCAATAGTAGTATGTGACACTTGTGGGGGGTTTTTATACTTATTTATTTACTCACCAATTTTTACCTCCCTTCTATATTCTTTACTTTCATATCTCGCTATGTAGTTTGCAAACCACAGAGCAAAATTCAGAACTTTTGCTACTATTTTCGTGACTAGGAAATCTATTTTCCTTTTATAGAGCTAAACTGTGAAAATGTGTGCGCGCGCGTGTGATGTTCACGAGCTACTGGTAACTTCGTCCGATGCAGTTTGTTGCACGGTTGCTCGTCGGTTCCCCTACCAATTTTTCCCTGTGAGGAGGATTGCTAGGAAACCTAGCTGGGCAAAATTAAAACCTACCAAAAGGACGAATCAACGTGTTGTTGAGAAAAGTTAAATATTTTCAAAGTTATTTCGTGTTAAAGTTGTCGTATTTCGGTAATTTCAACCAATCAATGACGTGCATTCAGCTGAATAAAATTACTGCTGTTGTTTATCAACAACAACTTCCGGCGGTGTATATTTCGTTTGTCACTGCTATTTATGACATATTTCATCTCAGTTACGTTTGTATGAATAAACGAGTGTATCTCAATCATGTTTACTTCATGGCACCACCGCAATCGTTCGTGCATTTCTACTGCTTTTAGTTTGTTTTTTTCCTGCTTTTCAGCTACTATTTTCGGAAAGACTTTTCCCCCCTCCCCTCCAATTTCTTCATTTTTCACTTTTTTCCGTAACCCTAACCCTAAAATCCGAACCCTAACCCTAACCCTAAAACCTTAACTCTAAAACCCTAACCCTAACTCTAAAATCCTAACCCTAACTCTAAAACCCTAACCCTAAAACCCTAACCCTAAAGCTAAAACCAGTACAAACGTACGAACGGTGTCATAAATAACAGTGACAAATGAATGGTTGAAATTACCGAAATACGACTACTTTAACACGAAATAACTTTGAAAATATTTAACTTTTCTCAACAACACTAAAAGTAAAAGATGTTTTATATGACACATTCTACCAGTGTCCAAAGTTTGAAAGTGTTTAGTTACAAAAAATTAATTTCTCGATCTGCCGTTCAAAGGGAAAAGATCCTGAAATTGCGTTGAACAACAGATACTGTTGTATTTTGGGGGAAGGTCATATTTTCAACTGAAATACGCACACTGGTTTTATTTCACTTGGGTTTTATTTGCAGCAAATTAGATAATTAGTTAATAGGTAAATTAATTTATTGATTCTTTCTTCACGGTGTGTGATCTTATCGATATATATATTCTCCTCACACACCTCCTCTATGCTACCTGAAGTCAATTTATTTTACTATTTATAACCTCATTAAGGCGACGAGCTGGCAGAATCGTTAGCAGCATTTCGTCCGTCTGTACGTTTTGAGTTCAAATTCCGCCGAGGTAGATTTTGCCTTCCATCCTTTTGGGATCGATAAAGTAAGTGCCAATCAAATATTGGTTCGATGTAATCGACTTCCCTCTCCCTCCTTCTCTGTGCGAAAATTTAAAATCATTATTCATTACCTAATTATCTAATTAAAAGATAATAAATCTTAAGTGAAATACACTCAATACGTATGTTTTAATTAGTTTCACGACCCTCCCATAGTATAACAATATCTCTGTTAAGCTAAGCTTTTTTTTTTTTTTTGGCATTGATACTGATATCCAGGGAGAAAAGAATATTTTAATAACTGAAGACTGAAAACTTATCTTGTATTTCACTGAAGTAAAATCGTATCTCTTACGGATATTTTTATTAGAACAACTAAAAACCAATGTCAGATAAAACATTTCTTTTTTAAAAAAGAGAGAGAGAGAGAGAGAGAGAGAGAGAGAGAGACGGGCTCTAGTGCTTTGGGGATCGTGTCTGATACATATCTCCAATTAATTAATAATCTTCTAAAATATTTTATCAACTAAGTTATAGTATCCGTGAGTTCATTATCAAATTTTACTATCAGAAATATCCGTGAATTAATTATCACGGATACTTCTTAGTGAGCAACATAACGTATAACATGACAGCAATCTTTCAACAATCTTCATGATTGCTAGTTATTATCAAATTGAAAATCTGTAAAATAAAAAAAAAAAATCAACAAAAACAAACATAAATCTCTTGGTTAGACATTTTTTCTGC
>NC_142929.1:109315018-109360018 GCF_046866305.1 Octopus bimaculoides
AAATAATGACTTCTTGTTCGTAGTAAGTTGAAACCAGTTTTTTATTTATTTATTTATTTATACTGTGGTATTATCAATTCAATTGTTTTTGTTTTGTATTTGGAATTTAGATGTGAAATTCTCTGAATGTAGTCTCAATTTTGATTGTTTGCTTATTTGTGCGTTTGTATTTTTTAATCTTTGGACTCAACAGAACAAACTGATAGCGTTGACATTTTGAGATTAATGTCTAAATATGGTAAAAAATTTATACCCAACAAAATTGCATTTTGAATGTATGTATACATACTTGTAAAATAATTAATCGGACCTTTACGTCTTGTGGAGGAAGAAAGAAATGGTGTTGATAGAAAATGGAAGCCTTTTGTGCAATTTTAATCAATATAAATCGTATTTAATAATTTATGCCAAAAGTTACCACAAAATGTGGTTATCTACTACATATGTGGGAAATTCTGTCTGTGGGTGTGTTGGTGGAATTGTTAGCTAACTCCTCCTACATCATTTTGTCGATTTTGATGAAACTTGACACGTGAGTAGAACTCATGTCTTGAAAAAAATAATAGGGTCTCTGGAAGGGATCCTTATATATATCTAATATATTTCATTTTAACAGCCAAGGGAAATAACCTATTTACCCAGATTTTGACAGCCAAGGGAAATAATCCATCTGAGGGTAATATTCTCTGGGAACGCACAAAAACCCTTTTCAGAGTTATTTACTTAGTGTTATCTCATATCTGATTAGCCTGTTATTACGTAGCATGCTTCACGATCTTAGTATACATACCTTATTAGTATTTCCTCCTAAGTTCTATATACTCTGGGAACGCATTAAAGCCCTTTTGGGGGCTATGTTATTTGAATTCTTACTATCGGGTAACTAATTTCATGTTATTACATAACTGATTTCACAATTTGGGTATTCATAACTTATTGGGAATTCCTAAAAACAAGATCCTGTGTAAGACAGTTAGGTATTCTCTGTAAATGCACAAAAACCGTTTTAAGGACTACATATTTTGTATTGTTGTTATTGGACTAGCGAAACAATTATGAGAACGGAACCAATGGATAAGCCCCGCTTTCCTGGGAATTACCGGGTACGTCAGCTAGTAAATTATAAATACCATCCTTTAATGGATACAAAAGTAATGCTTTTAGCTTGATTTTTTTTAAATTACAAAACATTTCTTTCTTTTTTTAAAAATTTCTGGACAAATGTTAGGTTAAACATTATGAAAGTACATTTTAAAGCGAATCTGTTCTTTATGTACCTAATCTTTTTACGTTTTTAATCTTCAAAAGTTTACTGGGTTCTCATGTTTTCGACAACGGAGATTCCATTTCGCAAAAGAAAAAAGAAAAACTGGAGCATATTAAAATTTCAGTTTACTCTCTATTCTTTCTACTTTTAAAATTTATCCGATTTTTTAAAAGTTTTCTTTTTTTCACGTAGGAAAGTACGAACCTTACGAAAAAGCATCCTCTTTGTGTGTATGCATGCACATATGCATACATACATGCATACATACATAGCCATCACTGGAACTGTAAAAATCTGTAAAACTTTCCAGAAGTTTATCATTTAAGTATATACGAGCAAATCTAGATATGCAAGTATATGCATGAAAAACCATACATAAAACAAAACATAAAACTGCAGGTATACATACATACATACATACATACATACACCAGAGTGTATTTTAATTTCATATAACCCGTTATTGAAAAGACTGTTAGTTGAAAGGACCAATGAAAGAAAACCAATTTTAAATGTGTATCTATCAACGTAATTGTATATTTATACATATAACCTTTTTTGTTCCATTTTCAACCAAAACTGTCCGACGAACGGGAAAGTGAAACTTTGAGTAACAGCTTCTGTGATGCTTTTGCAGCTTTAATAATAAAAATACATACGCGCGCGTGTGCATCAATCCATGTGTGTGATGACTCATAACGGTATTTAAACTCAAAACAAAAAAAGTGAACATTTGACAGAGTTAGGTTTTTTACTCTTGATCATTAACAATACTTCCACGCAATAATTCCTATGCAAAATACAAGTTCGAAAAATATGTAATTTTTCGAATTAAGAACCTATGTTATTCACTTCGTTTTTACGCTTATCTAAATACTATTAAGAATAGGAGAAAGTAAAAATCAAAATCAAAATTGAAATTAGAAACACTTAGTCCCTTTCTAAAGCATATATAATTTTCTATTAAAATTCAAATAAAGAGACTGGCCGAGTAGTTTCTGATATACTTGGACAAGGAGTGTCATCGGCAAAAGGGTGCAATAGAATTGTTATCGTTACAAAGATGCTTGGCATAGCGTCGGAAATAACCGGAAGCTTTTAAATGACATTATCACTATCAGAGTCCAGGAAACATATAGCGTTAGGAATTGCCGTCCCTTGTTTTGATAAGAAACATATTCACACAAAATGATTGCTAAGTGAATACCGTAATGGTTTGTTCCACTTTGTGGCTGATAGATAAAATACAACTGATATTGTAAACATGCTTGTGTTTACGGTTGCTGTTTAAAGCTGTTTACGATAAAAATGAAATGGAATAGAAATAAAAAGTGAAAACATATTTTCAAGTTAAATGAGAAAACTCAGGTGTAATTTGTTTACGCATTTTATTTTATTATATTTCTTTGTCTATTTATTAGGATAAACACAGATTAGTAAAATAAGTAGGATGTCAGACAAACTGTCCACAGTAGTTCAGAAGAATCATTGATCGAAAGTTATGTTCAACCTCCTTCTTAACAGCCCCTTTTTCAGCAGCGATACAACACTTCAGTTCACAACGCTGGAATTTCTCCCATTCTGCTGCCATCTGCAGTATATGTCTGCCAAGGGAGGCCACTAAACAACTCTGGCATGCATTCGTACTGTTCGTAAGACAGACCGTCCAAACTGGACTATTTGCACCTCGTGCAATTACTCAACACCTCCCATATTTCAATTGCTATTACAGGCCTTTCGCAGAACAGCGTTTTTGGCCACCGGGTGGACACATCTGCTCGGAGCCGAATAGTTCGCACCCGTCCCGACCAGTCAAAAACTGGATTAGGGCTTTGTTACCACGTTGCGCCTTCGTCTTCGCCATTAAAGACCATTGAACTTGTGTTTTTGGCAAATAAAAGAAATTATTGAGCTGGTAGAATTGTTAGTGCACCGGACACATGCATAACAACATTTCTTCCAGCTCTTTACGTTCTGAGTTCAAATTCTGCCGAGGTCAAATGTGTCTTTCCTCCTTCCAAGATCGAAAAAAATATAGTACTAGGGTCGATATAATTAACTTGTACCTCCCCTCTGAAGTGCTGTCTTTGTGCCAAAAATTATCTATTTATCTTTCTCAGGCTTTTCTCATTATTTGTCGGCTCTTGTAAATAAAGTTTTTAAAAATAGATTGTTTTCCGAAAAGGATGACAACATTTTGAATAAGAGATGCAAACTATTTAACTCACACAACTGTTGTCCAAATCAACACCGGAGCATCTACGAGGTCACTCGACCTGCTAGAAATATTAGCCAAATCTCTCTCAAAAAACAGAAGTACACATTACATAATATAGTCATAACTAAGACGAGCTGGTTATTATTGGAATATCTTCGATTGTCCGCCCACAAGGGAGATCTGGGATTAAGCAACAACTGTTGTTTCTTTACTTGGCAAAATATTACCTAGAGACACAGGCACGGCTGTGTGGTAAGAGGTTTGCTTGCCCACCACGTGGTTCCGGGTTCAGTCTCCCTGCGTGGTACCTTAGACAAATGTCTTCTACTAGGGCTTCGGGGTCGACCAAAGCCTTGAGTGGATTTAGTAGACGGAAATTGAAAGATGCCCGTCGTATACATATGTGAGTGTGTGGGGGGTGAATATGTGTATGTATGTATGTATGTATGTACGTATATGTGTGTGTATAAGGTTTTCCTCCACCACCACCACTTGACAGCTAGTGTTGGTTTGTTTATGTCCCCGAAATCTAGCAAAACAGACCGATAGAGTAAGTACCGGATTTAAAAAATAAGTACTGGAGTCGATTCGGTCAGCTAAAATTTTTCAAGGCAGTGCCCCAGCATGGCCACAGCCTAACGATTGAAACAAGTAAAAGAAATAAAAGAATAGTTTTATATGTGTGTTTATTCCTCTGAATAGATTTATACTTGAATACCATCGTTATCGCCGTCAACTTTGTGTTCTAAGAAGCAATGTCAAAGGGAATGCCAAACAGGTAAATCGATGACAACCTGTTTTGACATGTATGACTCTATTATTATTATGAAAAGGGAAAAAAATGTAAACTATTTCAGTATCAGGTTATGATAGACGTCACTGCTGTTATGGTGACGGAGCAACAGCTTGGATAATTAAAAAAAAAAATTCATATCAATATTAGTTAGCTAACACAGAAGACAGGAAACTAGCTGGATAATTAGAGCGTATGAAAACTACCGTAGTGGTATTTGTTCTGGTTCGACATTCTGATTTCAAATCCTACATTTCATTCTTCCAGGGTCTATGAAATAAAATACCAGTGCTACTATCGATGTATTCGATTAACCTACTTTCTCTCAAAATTGCTGGCCTTATGCATAAATTAGAAGTAATACCCTTTTCTACTCTAGGCACAAGGCCCTAATTAGAAGTAATATTAGCAAAGACTAAGGCGGAGAACTGGCAGAATCGTTAGCACGCCGGGCGAAACGCTTAACGGTGTTTTGTCTGCCGTTACGTTGTGAGTTCAAATTCCGCCGAGGTCCACTTTGCCTTTCATCCTTTCGGGGTCGATAAATTAAGTACCAGTTACGCACTGGGGTCGATGTAATCGACTTAATCCCTTTGTCTGTCTTTGTTTGTCCCCTCTGTGTTTAGCCCCTTGTGGGCAATAAAGAAATAAGAATCGTTAGTATGCCAGGCACAGTGCTTAACGGCAGTTCGTCCATCTTTACGTTCTGGGTTCAAATGCTGCCGGGGTCGACTTTGCTTTTCATCCTTTCGGATTCGATAAAATAAGTACCAGTTGATTGAGTTACCCCTTTCCCCTAATATTAGCAAACACTCCTCTTTTATTCTTCCACTGTCGATCAAATAAGTACGGAGTATGTTGCGAGATAGATTCACTCGGCTGTACTCCGACTGCACGAATATGTAAGCAAATGATATTAACGAATTAAATTGTAAAGTGGCGAGTGAAGGCTGTACAATATTTAGTTTCAGGCTATGACGTTAGAATACAAATGGAGACGGCTTCATCTTTAATTCAGGTTCAATTGGTGATTATTGGTGTTGAGTCAAAGGGAGTGCAGACAGACCAATGTAGTTAAGACATTCATTTCGCATTACCTGGTTTCTGAGTTGTTCCCTCTGCGCGGTACTTTCTACCGTAACTTCAGGTTGACCAAAGCCTTGTGAATGAAATTTGGTTGACAGAAATTGGATGGAAGTCTGCCGTAGTGACCGTTAATGTTCTTGAGATGTTATATTTAGTTCCGTCGCTCAGTTTAACACCACAACATGATTCTCGAGAGCCCCTTTTCGGCGAAAAAACCGATGCCTCCGGTATGAGATGATTTCCTTTTGTGTGCCCCCCCCCCAGTGTAGCAGGCCCTGAAAGAAGTCATTGGTGTTGCTCTTCCTTCTCTGACTGAACCTTTAAAAAATCGTCTATACAACTCCTTGTTCCAAAATTGTCCCTGAGTCCAATTAGTGCTAACCAACAATAGTAATAACAACTATAATAATAATAACAACAACGTGGGAAAGAAGAGAATTCCAGCAGGTTGATGTTTTAAGGAGGTGGGGGCCTGATGAGTAACTGACGGCAATGGTAACGAGAGCATGAGGGACGGGTGTGTCAGAGGCCCGAGGTGAGGGTACAACAAACTGATTTAGGTAAGAAGAAAGTACAGTAACGATAGAGTACTGACGATAGAACACGTGTGCGGGCCATAAACTGTAGTGCATTGATTAAATTAATACGTTTACCAATAATTAAGATTTTTTTTTATGTAGACTATGATGTGGTTAAGTTGGCAACGGCATCGCCCCAAGAAAAGTTGTAATACTCAACGGTGATATAAAATGAAGTGTTTTAAAATGAGAACTGGTAGTTAACATTTTTGTAGGACGCAAAACACAACCAGGCTGGAAGAATTGACTCCGCCCACTCACGCTAGGAGTTCAGTTGACTTTTAATGTTTTGAAGTGGAAGTTAATCATTATGTTTGCTATACTCTTTTTTACTCTTTTACTTGTCTCAGTCATTTGACTGCGGCCATGCTGAAGCACCGCCTTTAGTCGAGCAAATCGACCCCAGGACTTATTCTTTGGAAGCCTGGTACTTATTCTATCGGTCTCTTTTTGCCGAACCGCTAAGTTACGGGGACGTAAGCACACCAGCATCGGTTGTCAAGCGATGGTGGGGAGACAAACACAGACACACATACATATATATACATATATACGACGGGCTTCTTTCAGTTTCCGTCTACCAAATCCACTCACAAGGCTTTGGTCGGCCCGAGGCTATAGTAGAAGACACCTGCCCAAGGTGCCACGCAGTGGGACTGAACCCGGAACCATGTGGTTGGTAAGCTCTATTTTAATATTAAGTTCGGGAGTTTGGTAAAGTTTATTTACCGTGATGATAGTGAGGAAATGTACCTTTGTCTCTCTATATAAATGAACGGTTGTACTAATACACTTCTTTGGCTTAACTCTCGTCTTCATTTTTCACCTTAATTTCCTCATTCTCGGACAAAGGGGCCAAAGCGGTGAAACGTTATACCCTATAATCCGTACGGCAAAATAACTTTACCCGAATTCCCCAAATGTACATTGACTGAGCTTTGGCAAAAACAATTTCCTTCATCAGTTTCCACCACCAGTTTTCTTTGATTCCAGATTTTATCATCTTGTAAAAATTCTGCTTCACGTAGTTAGAGAAAAAGAGGGAGAAAAAAAAAGAGAAAGAGAGAAAAAAAGAGAGAGAGTAGCGCCCATGACGTGAGGTAGAGGGAATGTAATTGTAACGCTTTCAAGTGATTAGTTGAATGGAAAGAGAGGAGAAAGAAAAAGGAGACAGAAAAAGGGAATAAGACACAACACAGGCTTCGCTTTCAGGTTTTCTGAATAAAGTTTTCAGAAATAACCTAATAGGTTTACCATTAATTCCGTGAAATATTCATGGGTCCCGCTAGTATCTTAATATTATATTAATAAAGTAGTATTTTAGTGAAATTATATTTTATTATAAAATTTAGAGTCTTTTATACAGAATCCGTGGTCGACATTCCTGCAGATCAATGGCCCGGTGGTTAAAATTTTGGCATCTCACCACAGGCGAGATTTTCGCTTAAATTTCTCACAAGAATAGTAAGCGATCAGTGCTGAAGTAATTTCTGACTCTGAGTATTGAAAGGTCTTACAGTTTTTAGCTGCACTATGGATGTGGGGCCGTCAGAAAAGATCATAAGAGATTGTAATGCATGGCTGTTGAATCTGCTTTGAGATTTTAATTTAGTGTTGTCCAAGAGAAGAGGGAGGTAAAAGATCGTTTCTTTGATAAGCGCAGAGATTTCTTTGAACTGTTAGAAGAGAGAAATGTTTTCCAAGTTTCTGTTCATTGGAATGGGCAGGTTGGATAAGCAGTGTCTCGACTAAAGGTCGTTGAAGGTTAAGGTGTAACGAGCTATATCATCTGCAAAGAAATGCCTGGTGTTTATGTTAGGTTACAATCCTATACAATGACTTTTGTTATCTCAGAAACAACCGACGCCCAATAAATTTCACTGAAGTTCTTATGATACTGAAACATTGATACTGAAACCCAATAAAGTACAAAAAGCTACATAGATTTAAAGTATTAAGAAATCTATTTTTAATAGCCTAATTTCTATCTCTATTTTTCTCCATCTGTACCTTATCAACGAATGTTGTCGCTGACGAATATTTTGTTCTACTTTGAAAGAGTGTCCAGTACAAAATAAACAGATGTTCTAGATATCTATTCGTGCGCGCGCGTGTGAGTGTGTGTGTGGATGACTGTGTGTAGAAAGACAGATGTGTGCATGTGTAAGTGCATTTCCGCACCCGTGTATTTGAATAGCAATCTCCGTGTGCATATGTAAGCCATTTCTGATCAACTAGTAAGTCGTCGCGGAAGTCTATTATTATGTGTACTACAAGTAGTAACAGTTAGAAGGAAAAAGAGGGTAGAAAGAAAACTAAAAAAAAAAGACATAAAAAGTGTAAAATATTCTTTTCTACTCTAAGCACAAGGCCCGAAGTTTCAGAGAGGGGGCCAGTCGATTAAATTGACCCGAGTACGCAACTGGTACTTAATTTATTGACCCCGAAAGGATGAAAAGCAAAGTCGACCTCAGCGGAATTTGAACTCAGAACGTAAAGACAGACAAAATTCCGCTAAACATTTCGCCCGGTGTGCTAACGTTCCTGCCAGCTCGCCGCCTTAAACGTGTAAAATATTATTTGTCAACTTTTCTTGAGAGTAAAATAGCTCCCCATTACCCATGTCTAACTGGGCGACTTGTCTACTGACTTCTTAAAGATGTCTCTCCACAACCATAGTCAACCTTATAACACCTGAATAGTTCAGAAAAAAACTATACAAGCGAAGAAGAGTGGAAAATATGAAGGAAACCAATCACTGTCATCAACACCTGCAAGATATAACAACGAGGAAAGTAAACGAGGTTATTTCATTTCCTAAATTGTAACAGAATCTACGACAACTTTACCAAGAGGATTTCTACTGACATGTAACACTTCTCCTTCCTGTTAATCAAGTCAAGATGATTATACAAGTAACACATGAACTTTGGAGTTGTTTTTGGTATTTGGAAAACATTCATTCATATTTGGTGTGATCCATCCTAGATAAGTTGTCTGCCTATGGGCTCCACCTATTTCTCACTTGAATTGGAAGTTTTCATGCATTTTCAACCACATTCTATTATATATAGTACGTGCTTTTGAGTTTGTTTATAGCTTCCACGTTCTCTCGTCAATAAAGTAACAACCTTGCTGCTTTGTCATACAACATATTCTTCTTCACAGATGATACCATCCTTCACACTCGTTCACACTTAAATCCTCTGGGTACAAGTATAATTCAGTACAGCATAGGCAGGCCTCGCCAGGCTTGTAAAACTTCCATGGACATATTTTTCGGAAACATTTCCCAAATGGGACACGACAATCTAGTTTTCTTTAATATCACAAATAATAATAATAATAATAATAATAATAGTAATAGTTCCTAATTTTATCACAAGAGGAGCCATTTTGGGGAGGGAATGAGTCGATTACATCGACCCCAGCGTTCAACTGGTACTTAATTTATCGACCCCGAAAGGATGAGAGGTAAAGTCGACCTCCGTGGAATTTGAACTCAGATCGGAGCGACGGGCGAAATACCGCTGAGCATTTCGTCCAGCGTGCTAACGAATCTGCCAGCTCGCTGCTTTAACAACAACAACAACAACAATAATAATGATAATAATAATAAGCAGTCATATATCGAGGAAACCGTCTCGCAACACTGCACTCTCCTTATTCACAAGCAGCACTGTTAAAACCATCAAAGATGTTATTTAGCCTCAGTTCGGCTATAATCAAACAGATCTGGGATCTTTATGATTTGACGGGCAACACTTGTTTTCTTAACGAAACACTTTCAAACTTGGGACACTGGTAGAATGTGTCATACAAAACAACTTTTTCTCTTAGCCTTCTTAACAAAAAATTGTACATCGCAAGTTATTTCATGTTAAAGTTGTCGTATTTCTGTAATTTCAACCAATCACTGACGTCTATTCAGCTGAATACAGTCAGTGCTCTTTTTATAAACAATAATTTTTACCGGTGTTAAGAGTGTTATTCCCTGTTTAATTATAACATTATTCCCTAGTAAGGGTTTAGGGTTTTAGGGTTAGGGTTCGGGTTTTAGAGTTAGGGTTGGGGTTAGGGTTAGGGTTATGGTTATGAGTTATAGGGTTTTAGGGTTAGGGTTAAGGTTATGGCAAAAATAATCATAACCTTAACCATAATCCTAAAACTAACCCCAACCCTAAACTAGAGTTTGATTTGAAGAAGATTTGGCTGCTATTTCTAGGAAATGAAGCACTTGGTGGAGGTGCATTAATAATTCTGCCAGCTCCAATAACAAGTGCAGGCAATATTCAAGTATTTTGATGGCTTTTTCCCCTTTGTTTACGAACAGTCTAGTTAATTGGAAATGTCAAAACTAACGGGGATTAATACCATATACACCGTCACAGCACTAACTGTATTCAACTGAATAGACGTCAGTGATTAGTTGAAATTATCGAAATAAGACAATTTTTAACGTGAAATAACTTCGAATACAAAAATTGTTATCTGTTCTATACCACAAAATATACAAGTATACGAAGTGTGAAAGTGTTTCGGTACCAAAAACACTACATAAAAAAATGTTGCCCGTCAAATCATAAAGGTCCCCGATCTATAATTAAAGATGTTAATCTCGAATGAACTTTCATGACAATCAAACGTTCATAACACTGGCAAAAAAAAGTAATAATAATAATAAACAAAAAAAAACGGCATACTTAAAGCTCAGTTTCCTATTCAGGACCGGAAAATATTTCATTTCTAATCAATTTTTGTCCCTTGTTTAAAACGCAAATATGACCCAAATTAGAATACTGCACTTATATGAGACTTAGTGCAACTGCTACACTTACAAATATTCAAAACTTATTCAAGAGATATCTATTAAGTATTGGAAAACTTTTCCAAAAACTTCACAAATATTGGTGTATGGAATCGTTGAGATTTCCTTGTCCTTTCTATCATTACGAATCCTTTCCCTCTGAATTAGTAAATTGAATACCATCCAGCATGACTATCTGTTGCATCTACAACTCCTCCTCAACTAGTCATCACAACTGTATCTCTTTAAAGAAAACCTTTCTCCCGGCACTATTTTTTTGCCCATGATTACATTAGTAGTTGTTGTTGGAACAGCCTGCTCGTGAAATTAACGTGCAAGTGGCTGAGTACTCCACAGACACGTGTACCCTTAACGTAGTTCTCGGGGATATTCAGCGTGACACAGTGTGACAAAGCTGGCCCCTTGAATTACAGGCACAACGGAAACAGGAAGTAAGAGTGAGAGAAAGTTGTGGTGAAAGAGTACAGCAGGGTTCGCCACCATCCCCTGCCGGAGCCTCGTGGAGCTTTAGGTGTTTTCGCTCAATAAACACTCACAACGCCCGGTTTGGGAATCGAAACCGCGATCCTATGACCGCGAGTCCGCTGCCCTAACCACTGGGCCATTGCGCCTCCACACAATAGCAGCTGAAATATAATTCAACTGAAGTATTAAAATTGTACACGTTTACTGCTAATTTTTTCAATCTTTAGAATTACACTTTTACAGTTAAAAATTATATTGGTATTTTGCTTCTTTTACCGGTAAAATTTTACATTTAGTCTTACTTGTATGTGGAAATATATTCGTAATAATGGTTTCGAATTTTAGCACAAGTTGGGAGGGTATTAGTCGATTACATCGACCCCAGTGTTCAACTGGTACTTATTTTATAGACCCCGAAACGATGAAGGGAAAAGTCAACCTTGGCGAAATTTTGAACTCAGAACGTAAATACGGACCAGATGCCGCAAAGCATTTTCCCCCGGCATGCAAACAATTCTGCGAGCTCGCTGCCTTAAACATATTTGTAATATATTATTTATGAACTAAGGTGAATATTATTTAATTCGGCGTATCTGCGTAGACTGTACACATGACTGAGTTGCACACTTATTTGCCTTTTATGGATAATGTTTCTTAAGGAAGTGTCTGCAGATTACATAAGAACAATATTGAAAAATGCTGTTTCAGTAAAAATATAAATGCAAAAAAAAGACGCAAACGAAACTTGTTCGATCTCTCTCTCTCTCTCTCTCTCTCTCTCTCTCTCTCTCTTCCAACGCGTGCACGCGCGTGCACACACACACACACACACACACATCTCTCCACACACATACATACGTTTAACGAAGTAACTTAAGTCATGATCAGGGTGCATTGTTATAAAAATAAACGTTGCAGCGAATAGACGCGCGTTGGCAATAAATGTTCTCCTTGATATAGCTAGCCGCTGTATGCCACTGACCTGTTGTTTTGTTGACAAATACAAGACAGAAAACATTTGCCTGTTAATGATTATGAACAATTAAAAGTTGTCCTCTGAAAATAGTTTCAACTTGAATCACAACATTTCTGAGAAAATAAAATGTTTATTAATTTGAATGAACACAAATTCACCAGAAAGCAATAGAAATTGCTCAACAACCATGTAAGACTTGTTTGATATTGAGGTTACAGTTGAACCGACCACTGAATTGTCGCTTTTGTTACGTACGCTATACTGTATTCAGTACATAAGTTTTATTTTTGATACCGGATATATTATATTAACAGGGCAGGGAAATATTTGCTTTCATTTATGTGTGAGAATTATCCTTTTGCGATAATGTAAAAGAAAAGACAGTATCTGCATGTAGGATATATATGTTTATGTGGTTATGTATCTGTAAGGAACGACCGTGCGAACTCACAAAAGGAGAAATGGTGACGAATGGAAAAACAGAGGACTCCTTTTATTTAAACGCGTCACACGGTCGAACACAAAATATATATATCAGATATGATGATATACATATGTTATGCTACGATAACATAGATGACCAGTAATGAAAGACCACAACCGTATTAGATGAATAACAGAGATATTTATTATGGCGTTAAAGATGTATGTCTGTGTGAGAGTGTGAATGCGACATATAAGAACATAATCAAAGACAGGCCGTCGTACAAAGAAAAGTGTGTATGTGAGTGATACATGTATGTGTATGTGAGTTATTACAGCAAATAGAAAGAGTCAATAACACGTGAGCAATTATACCAGTTCTTTAGTACACTATAGGAAAAGTTCTGTATGTGAAAGTGAGGAGGCTGAGTGTGGCAGAGCTGATCACTAGTTGTGATGTCGTGGCATCGATGCCGGGCCGTGATTCTTGTTATACAGATGTTCGTCGTTCGTCGTTTGGCAGAGCTTATCACTAGTTGTGTTTTGGCTTCGATACCAGGGCCTTGAGGACAGACGTTTATCGCAGGCTGAGATCTCTTGTCTGTTTATTATCGTGGTGAAGCTAAGTCACCTAACAGAATCGAAGAGAGAGATGTGTGCCGCGGTGGTTTAGTTTGGTGTACATAGAAAGTCGTGTTGTCGCTGGTGGAGATTGATGCTTGGTAGTAATCGTGTTGGTCATGACGATGTTGCTGGATAGTAGTCGTAGACTCTTGTTGCTGATGTGGCGACGGCGGTGGTCATCGTTGGCTGGACGAAGCTGTTGAAGTGGTCACTGGCTGATTGTTGCTGCTGCTGTCGTGTGGTACACGGAACAGATCTCAAAGAGAAACTGGACCGAGACAAATTTGGCCGGGTATGAGTTAATCTATTTATAGCGTATTATCGGCTCACCAGACATCAGAAATATACTCTATCACGTGACCTTATTAAGGGCTGTGATTGGTCAGTTTGCGTTCTGGCGGGAACGGTTCGAAGAATTTGCCGCTTCAAATAATAATCAGTCACGTGATGACAAGGCTGGTGTTTTCCCCTACGTTCGCGTTTGTTTATATTTAAATGAGAAGAATGGCGATAGCAGTTTTGTATCTAGTGACGATAGGTAATTTCACTACATATCTATATAATGCATTCCTTTCCAAATATATAATAAAGGGGTCCATAGAATATTATATACATGACTTAAATATTCCGTGAGTGGAAGGAATAGCGGAATCAGTAGCCTGGACAAAAAAAAAAGCATTTCGTTTTTCTTCTTTGAGTTCAAATCCCTACAATTTTCATTTTAGTCATCTGGGGTCTCTAAAGTAACTTCACTGAACCGTTAATGAGCTTTGCGTCACGTCAGTGAAGGAGTTCGTTGTCATAATTTATTTTTTCTTTAAATGATAGAAGAAAGAATTAAGGTTAAGGTTTTAGTATGGCTTAATAGTTAAGAAGTTAGGCTTTGTAATCATGAGTTCTAGGTTCGATTCCATAGCCTGCATGGCATCTTGGTCAAATGTCTTTAGTACATTCCGATTGCGTGACATCTTGGGCACTTTCATTACTACAACCTTACTTTACAGCCGTGGGCAGTAAACACACTTGCTCGCGCTGGGCAAGTGTCTTTAGTACAACCACAAGACTCATGCCTCGTGAGCGAAATTGGCTTGTTGGAAACTGTGAAATCCCGTCGAATGGCGTGCACCTGCAATTCAAAGGTTTAGTTTTGTCAGATGCTGTGTCACTCTGATTCGGACATTGAGAGCACAAGTGTGTGGAGAATGTTCAGCCATTTTACACGTCAATTTCAATGAATCGGACGTTGTGTTGTCCTAACGCTTAAATGCTCATCATTGAACCGATCCAGCCACCAGTATGATTAATACAACTGATTTCATTCATTCCTTATTACAAAAACGAACAAAAAAAAAAGCCTCAGTGGCGCAGGCGTGGCTGTGTGGTAAGAAGTTGGAGATCTAGCCTTTTTCATTCGCAAAATGATGCCCCTTTAATTTTGCTCAGATTGCTTTCATTTTTGGTGTATCGATGCAACTCTGAATTTTGATTACAATCAACCAATTACTTTATCTCGTAAATTAAAGGATCTGATGTTATTTGGAATTAAAATTGGGAAATTTGGGTAATTTTAGCCAGTCAACAGACAGCGAGGCATTAACAGCTTGTTACCACGACAATCGCACATTGTGTTGTGTTCCACTCGCAAACCACGAGATTTACTTCACCCGCGTGTTTTGTTTCAATAAAAATTTATATTTATCAATTAGAATTTTATTATAGATATTTATCGCCAATTGTCTTAACATTTTACATATTTTTCATATATAGCAAAAGTTGCTTGCGATGTTTATACAGTTTCTTGACACTATGAAGGTGAATGGAATATGTGAACTTAGTATAGATAATTTGACATTATTTTTGAATTCTGCATGCAAAAACATAAGATACAGGTAATCTTTTTCTTGGGACAAATTCTTTGTTGACTTGTGTTATCCTTATCGTAGTTTACAAATCCAAGCATCATAACGTTACTCAACTTCGAAGTTTTGGAGACAGACGCCCCCTTTTCACGCGCGCGCGCACACACACTTATATATTAATGATGTACACAAATACATGACAGGTAATCATAATACTGAAATACGCATAAATTAAACACATGCGGACAAATATATTGATATTACAAATTTTAAAAAAATAATAAAAACATACAATCAATGAAGAGACAAAAGAAACAGTAAGATGATACATGTTGGTTTTATTAGGTTTTTCTGTTTATTTAGAAACCTACAATGAAGAGGTCATTTCACAGACGCTAAACTTTAAATTTCACAGGGTACAACCTTAAAGTTGACACCATTCAGCTAAACGCAGAAAATTTCTGTCTCGCTATTGGCTATAAATACGCAGTTTTTCGATTTTTAAACCTCTATAACTTTTCCCTCCAATTTTTTTCTCCACAACATCATACCTTCATAGCAATTAGACTGGAAAACTTTATTATTATAGCCGATTTTCAGATATTTTACTGCCTTTAAAAAAAAATGCATATTTTGCGAATGAAAAAAACTAGATCCGAATTTTGCTTCCCAGCCACATGGCTTCGAGTGGCAGCCTCGAGTTGGTCAAAGCAATGTGAGTGGATTTGGAAGACAGAAATTGAAGAAACCCGTTGTGCGTGTTTGTGTTTGTCCCCACTACCGCTTAACAACTGGTGGTGGTTTGTTTTCGTCCACGTAACTAAGCGGGTCGCTAAAAGAAGCCCACAGAATGAGTGCCAAACTTAAAGAAAAGTGCAGGGGTCGATTTATTCGACAAGACCCTTCCTGACGGTATCCCAGCATGGCCGCAGACCAATGACTGAAACAAATAAACAGATAAAAAGGATAAAAGGTCGGTATAAATAGCAAGTTTTTTCATGCGGGACGCAAAAAAAAAAAAAGAAAGGAAAAATATACAAGACGATATTCAATCAAATAGCTTATAAGACAAATGTGGCTCATATGCCACACCCGTCTTCTTCAGAATTTAACAGTGTGTCAATAAGCCACATCCGTCTTCTGTGGAACAAATCATGTTGTGTCAATAAGCCACACTCGGCCTTAAAGGGTTAAATAAAATAATATTTGGGTAGTTAAAGGCGGCGACTGACAATCGTTAGCACGCCAGGCAAAATGCTAAGTGATCCATTTTTACATTTTGTCTTCAATTTCCACCGAGATCAACTTTTCTCGTTTAATAACTACGAGTTGAACACTAGTGTCGATTTAATCAACTTACCCTTTCCCCTAAAATTTGCTGGCCTTCTGCCAAAATTTAAAGCCAATATTTAGGCAACATCTGAACTCTATTAGACATAATCTCGTGAAATTTTAATGTCGTGATAGAAAAATATAAAATTAATTGAAGTGACGAAGAAACTACTTCTTAATTTTTTGCATTTCTTATTAAGAAAAATTTATTTGTTGAAGTTGAAAAAAATGAGAAAATACCGATTCGTTGAAGTAGAAAGATTTTCAAGTATTCGTTCATGATTTTTAGGATAGGCAGGGTTGAATGAAAGTGTGAATAATGAAATATAGTACAATGGCGTCTGTATAGGTCGCTTTTCATTGTTCCATTTTATCTGCAGGCTTCAGGTCATAGTCAGATCACAATATTCTTAGCATACAAGGTTAGTTTTTGTAGTATTTTAGTTATTGTGTGTGCATACGTGTCTCGGGGGTGTTCCTGTGTGCATATTCGGTCACATATAAATACATACATATCCGGTTATATATATATATGTGTAGATGTATGTGCATGTACATGATTGTTTTCACACACACACACGCGCACATAAATAAGTGCGTGTGTGTGTGTATGTGTGTGTGTGTGTGTGTGTGTGTGTGTGTGTGTGTGTGTGTATATATATATATATATATATATATATATATATATATATATATATATATATATATATATATTCTATTGTAAAATCTATATGTCAACGTAAGGTGGCGGTCCTGCGTAGGACCATGTTACTACCTTTTAAACCAGGAAAACATCATTTCTAGTTGGTTATCGACACGGCCTGTGTCTGAAATATACTGTGAGCAAGGGAGCATACTACTCCCTCCTAGCTTCCTTCAGTTTCCGTCTACCATATCAACTCACAAGGCTTTGGTCAGCCCGAGGCTATAGTACAGTGGTTCCCAACCTTTTATTTAAATGCGTTTCCGTACGGACCCCTTTTAATACACTTATCTTCATGTATATATATATTGTCTCGGTTTTTATTTTCCTCCTTCTTCCTTTTCTTTTGGACTTTCCTGTCTCCTGTTTCCGAAGAAGAGCTTTGCTCGAAACGTAAAACAACCGCTCTTTCTTTACTTCTCTGAGCGTCTTTGCGTGTACCATGTCCACGTGTTGTGTTTTTTCTTGTCTTTTTTCTCCGTTTTTTTTATTAACTATGTATTCATGCATACGTATGTATGTTTATATATATATATATATATATATATATATATATATATATATATATATATATATATATATATATATATGTGTGTGTGTGTGTGTGTGTGTGTTAGGGACGACCGTGCGAACTCATAAAAGGAGAAATGGTGACGAATGGAAAAACAGAGGACTCCTTTTATTTAAACGAGTCACACGGCCGAACTCACAATATTATATCGATGAATGATATACATAATGTTATACGACGATAACATAGATGACCAGTAATGAAAGACCACAACCGTATTAGATGAATAACAGAGATATTTATTGTAGCGTTAAAGATGTATGTCTGTGTGAGAGTGTGAATGCGACATATAAAAACATAATCAAAGACAGGCCGTCGTACAAAGAAAAGTGTGTATGTGAGTGATACATGTGTGTATGTGAAATATTACAGCAGAGAAAGAGTCAATGACACGTGAGCAATTATACCAGATCTTGGGTACACAATAAGAAAAGTTCTGTATGTGAAAGTGAGGGAGGCTGAGTTTGGCAGAGCTGATCACTAGTTGTGATGTCGAGGCATCGATGCCGGGCCGTGATTCTTGTTATACAGATGTTCATCGCTGGCTGAGAATTTCTTGTCTGTTTAAGAACTCTTGTCTCTTTATTTACCGTGGCGAAGCTGAGTCACCTAACAGAATCGAAGAGAGAGATGTGCCGCGGAGTTTGGTGTGGTGTACATAGTAAATCGTGTTGACGCTGGTAAAGATTGTTGCTGGTTAGTAGTAATCGTAGAATCGTGTTGGTCATGATGATGATGCTGGATAGTAGTAGTAGACTCTTGTTGCTGATGTGGCGACGGCGGTGGTCATCGTGGCTGGACGAAGCTGCTGAAGTGGTCGCTGGAACTGCTGCTGCTGTCGTGTGGTACACGGAACAGTTCTCAAAGAGAAACTGGATCGAGACAAATTATTGGGTATGAGTTGATCTATATATAGCGTTAAGAGGGCTCCAAATGCCTTTAGAATTTTACTCCATCACGTGACCTTATCAGGGGCCGTGATTGGTCAGTTTGCGTTCTGGCGGGAACGGTTCGAAGAAGTTGCCGATTCGAATAATGATCAGTCACGTGATGGACAAGGAATGGGTTCTCTACTACGCTCGCATTTATTTATATTTAAATGAGAAGATTGTATGTAATGGCGATAGTAGTTTGTATCTAATGGCGGGAGGTAGTTTCACTACATATATATATATATATATATATATATATATATATATATATATATATATATATATATATATATATATATATATATACATATATATATATATACACACACATATATATATGCGTACATACATATACATACATACATATACGTGAATATATTTTTATTGAGTATATATTCATGTGTACATGTGTATATGCGTATGTACATAGCTATACATACACAGCCATATGTACTTGTGTGTATGGATATGCATATATATTTCTATATCATCCATTCGTTTATACAACTATATTTCCTAAATTATCCTCTTCATGCATTCCTCTAGATGTATAGCTAACATGGTGTCACGCATATACATATAGCTACGCCCATATTATGAGTGTGTATTGGTGTTTGTGTGTGTGCGTGTGTGATCATTACATATTTTTCTTCATTGCAGTGAATTTGACTTATAGCTGTTTCCATTAGTCATTATAGGTTCGTTATAGGTTCGTATATCAGTCTGTGTAAAAACCAGTATAACTGGAACACAGCCATGGATTTACAATATAAAATAGTGATGAACTATAACCTCGGACCCTGCCACTAGAAACACTGAAGTCTTTACAAATCTATACCATATCGTTAGCCTAACAGAGAGCTTATGAAGTATTTTTCCCTTATTGATAATCCCTCACTAATAACTCTCTCTCTCTCTCTCTCTCTCTCTATATATATATATATATATATATATCTATATATATATATGGGAGATTATACAAAAAATAACAACAGACGAGGACAGGTGGTGCAAACAACAAAAGTATATATTAGTATGACGCTCGGGAATACGGAAAGTCTTTGACGTTTCGAGCTACGCTCTTCAACAGAAAGAATACGGAGACAAGGAGAAAAACACGGAGAAAAAAAATTGAATAGTGTTCAGTCAACGGTCAATCATAATAATGGCCGATCATAACAATGGCTGACTGACCGGAAGTTAGAAATTCTTATTTCAGGAGAGCTAAGAAAGGGGGAGATAACGAACGGTGATCGGGAACGAGGGGCTGTGTGTGGGAGGTAGACTGCTGGTGATCTTGACGTATGTAGTGTGAAAATGGGGGAAGGGAGAAAGGGAGAAAGTAGTTGGTCAGTTGTAGTGTGTGCGTGGTGTGATGCGAGGGTATTGGTGTGGTGTGCGTGGTGTGATGCAAGGGTATTGGTGTGGTGTGATGTGAGGGTGTTGGGAGGTGGGGAAGGCATGGGTGGAGTGTGGGGTAGAGGTAGGGGTATGTGGGTAGGGTGGGGTATGTGGGTAGGGGTGGGTGGTGGGTGTAAGGAATTGGATGGGGTGGAGTGGGAAGGTAGAGTAGGAGTGTGTTGGGGTGTGGTGGGATGAGCTTATGAGGGAGTGTTGACGAGGAGGGAGAAGGGGAAGGTCGATGTAAGAGAGGGGGAAGATGGGTATGGGAGGGGAGAGGAAGAGAGGAGAGAGGGTGGGTATAAGAGAGGGAAGGGGGATTGAGAGAGGGGGAAGGTGGGTATGGGGGGAGAAAGAGGGGAAGGTGGGTATGGGGGGAGAAAGAGAGGAAGAGAAAGAGAGGAAGAGAAAGAGAGTGAGAGAGAGGGAAGAGGGGTATGGGGGGAAGAAGAAAGGAAGAGAAAGAGAGTGAGAGAGAGGGGAAGAGAGTGAGAGAGTAAGGGTGAGAAAGAGAGTGAGAGAGAGGGGAAGAGAGTGAGAGAGTAAGGGTGAGAGAGTAAGAGAGTAAGAGTGTAGAGAGTAGGAGAGTAAGAGTGTAGAGAGTAAGAGTGAGAGAGGGGGGAGTACGGGTGAGAGAGGGGGGAGTACGGGAGAGGGGGAGGGGGAGTACGAGAGAAGAGAGTGAGAGAGAGTAAGAGAGAGGAGAGAAAGAGGAGTGAAAGAGTAGGAGAGTAAGAGTGTAGAGAGTAAGAGTGAGAGAGGGGGGAGTACGAGAGAAGAGAGTGAGAGAGAGTAAGAGAGAGGAGAGAAAGAGTAGGGGTGAAGAGAAGTGGGAGTGGAGAGAAGTATGAAGAGAGGTGAAGAGACGTACAAAGAAGTAGGAGTCGGAGCAGGAGGTGGGGGAGGGGAGAGATGGGTGGTAGGAGGGGGGTGGGGGAGAGAGACAGGAGGAGGGGGTTAGATGAAGAGTGGAGGGGAGTTGAGCCCATGTGGCGCAAAGGAGCGAAGATAGAAGATTAATCCCTGTTCACGGCGCAAACGGGAGTCCGGATGGCCCCTGTGCATGGACAGTCCAAACACCGACAGGTGTTGCCGCAAGGAGTGGCCGGCAGAACGGAAGTGGCGTGACACCGGGGTGTCATTGCCGACGTTGATATCTCGGAGGTGTTCCGCGAATCGGTCGGCCAGGCGCCGCCCCGTTTGTCCGATGTACAGGGATTGGCAGAGAGAGCAGGAGAGGCAATATATGATGTTGGTAGACGTGCAGGTGAAGGAGTCGGTGATGCGATAGGGTCGGTGATGGGTGCTGGTGAGGAGGGTGGTGTTGGAGAGGTAAGGGCAAGTGCGGCAGCGTGGGCGGGAGCAGGGGAACGAGCCAGGTTGGGAGGTTGGGTTGGGGAAAAAGCTGTGGACCAAGAGGTCCCGTAGGTTGTGGGCTCGTTTGAAGGAGGGGAGGGGTCGATTAGGGAAGATGTGGGAGGTGGAGGGGTCGGACTGGAGGCGCCGAAAAGCTCGGAGAATGGAGCGTTGGAGGGGTAGGGTGGTGGGATGGTAGGTGAGGGGAAAAGGGAGGCGGGAAACGGCAGGGCGGGTTCGGGTTGAGAGAGCAGATGCACGGTCCACAGAACGTGCTCTGGCAAGGGCGGTGTGGATGGTGGTGGGTGGATATCCACGCAGGCTAAAGTGGTGAGCCATGAGTTGAGACTGAGTCTCAAAGTCATTGCTGTCGCTACAAAGTCTGCGTAGACGGAGGAATTGGGAATAGGGGATGGAAAGTTTTGTGTGTCTAGGGTGGGAGGAGGAGAAGTTGAGATAGGAGTGTGAGTCTGTGTGTTTGTAGTGGATGGAGGTGCTAAGGGCGGAGTGGAGGATGCTGACCGAAATGTCGAGAAAGGGGACAGAGGTGTCAGAGACAGTACAGGAGAAGTGGAGGGCAGGATGGAAAGATTGAACGAAAGAGAGGAACGAGTCAAGATGTTCACGGGAGAGAGAGGTGGCACCGATACAGTCGTCGATATACCGACCGTATAGTTCGGGAGTGGGACCAGTGAAACTGGAGAATATTTGGGCCTCAACATAACCAACGAAGAGGTTCGCGTAGTTGGGGCCCATTCTCGTCCCCATGGCCACTCCCGAGATCTGCTGGTAGATATCTCCCGCGAACGAGAAGCAGTTGAGAGATAGGACAAGTTCGGCCAGACGAATGAGTGTGGAGGTGTCGGGTTGTGGGTTGGGGCGTTGGTCTAGAAAAAACTTCAGGGCACACAGCCCCTCGTCGTGGGGGATCACTGTATAGAGGCTCTGGATGTCTAGAGTGAAGAGAAGCTTAGAAGGGCCGGGAGGGAAAGAGAAAGAGTTGAATAGACGAAGCGCGTGGTTAGTGTCATGAATGTGGGAAGGGAGAGAAGCCACTAGGGGGGCGAGGACACGGTCTAGGTATTTTGAGATAAGCTCGGTGGGGCAGTTGCAGGCGGAGACGATGGGGCGGCCAGGGTTGTTCGGTTTATGGATCTTGGGGAGGAAGTAAATGGTGGGGGTGCGTGGGGTGCGAACAATAAGGTTGGAGGCGGTGGCGGGGAGACGGGAGGAGAGGATGAGGTCATGGATAGTGGAGGACACAGTCTGTTGGTAGCTGGGCGTGGGGTCGGAGGGCAGAGGGCGGTAGAATGAGGTATCTCGAAGTTGACGGAGAGCTTCGGCCTCGTAGAGGTCCGCGCGCCATACTACCACGGCTCCACCCTTATCAGCCGGTTTTATGATGATGTCCGTGCGGCGTCGGAGGGATCGAAGGGCCGAGAGTTCGGCTGGGGAGATGTTGAGTCGAGATGGACGCCTGGAAAAGTTAAACCGGCCCACAGCGCGTTGGCAGGCGCCCGCGAAAAGATCAACTGCCTGGAACTGGCCAGGAGCAGGCGTCCACTGGGATGGTCGTCGGCCCAGGTCAGTGAAGCAGTCCTCGTTGGGTGCGGGTGGTGTGTTATGGAAAAGCGCACCCAACCTAACGCGGCGCACAAAGCTGTGGACATCAGCACGGGTTTGAAATTCCTTGCAGGATGGAGTGAGTGGGATGAAGCGCAGACCCCTATTGAGGACGGAGCGCTCCGCCTCAGAGAGAGGAAGATCTGGGGGAATGGTAACGACAGGCTGAAGTGGAGAGGGGGTGGGTGGAATAGAAGTAGGAGGGGATGAAGTAGGGTTAGGAGGGGCGGTCGGGATGGTGGAGGGCTGGGAGGGAGGGGGTGGAGTGTGTGTGGGAGAGGCAGGGTGGTTGGGTGTGGGTGGGGAATGCACATCAGGGAGGGAGAAGGGTGGTGGAGGGGTTGGGGTAGTGGCATCGGGTGTAGAGGAATGGAGGAGTGAGTGAAGTTTGCGGAGCTTAGTGTCGGTAAGAAATGTATGAAAGAGATGATTAAGTTGAATGATAAAGCGCAATGTATTGTGAGCATGGGAGGGTGACAGAGAGGAGAAAAATATGGAAAAGGCTGGAGGAAGAAGGCGGTCGATAGTGTGGATTTTAGAGAGATTGGAGCGAATGGTGGCCCGCATAAGGCGGTAGGATGTGGTGCGGAGTATGGGTAGAATGGTGGTAGAGGAGTGGAGAGTGGGGTGGAAATGGAGGCGGAAACCCTTAGGGATGAGGCGGTGATGTAAGCAGCGACTGAGAAACGTAATATGACTAGAGAAACGAGTCTTCTTGAATATGAGTAAGGAGAGTCGTATAGTGGGTTGAAAGTATAGAGAGGGAAGTGTGCGGAGGTATAGTTTTAGGCGGTTGTGGAGAGTGAGTTGGAAAGATTTGTAGTCAGGCATGATGGAACGAGAGAGAAAAGAAAATTAGACGTGGGAAGGAGAATTACAAAAGGTGTGGTGGAAAAAAAACAAGCGTGATGAGAAAATTGGACGTGGAAAAAAAAGGAAAAAAAAGAAGAAAAAAAGGGGGGGAAAAAACTGGAAAAAAAACTTTTTTAACAGGTGTGGGGGAAAAAAAATAAAGGCATGAGGAGAAAAAACGAAAAAGGGGTTGTGAGAAGAAAATATATGCGAGGTGGGAGAAAAAAACAAAGCAAAAAGGAAGATGGGACAATAGGGAGAAATGGGGTGACAGGGAGAGAAGAAACGAGAGGAGAAAAGAAAGTGAGGGAGAAGAATACAAAGTAATAGGTGCAGATTAGAGAAGACAGATTAGGAACATCCAGAGTACGAAGAGACGGTAGGTGAAGGAAAGTAAGGTAAAAAAGGATGATAAAGGAGGTTTACAAAAGTGGAAAAGTTCAAAAGTTTTTTAGACGTCGTGGTATATTGAAGCGATTTCCAATCAGAAGATGGGTCCAGTGTAAATCCGTGGGTAGGAGAGGTGCAGCCGGAGGGTATAAAGTTCAGAATCAAACAGTCCAGATCCAGAAGGAAAGAAGGTAGAATCCAAAAGTTGGTAGTGTGTGATGAGAGGAGATATATATATATATATATATATATATCGAAATGAGTAGTAGAGAGACAGCAAACGACGGATGAAGGGTCGTTCTTTGTGTTACTTGTCCTGTTTTCAATTTTCTTTCTCGTTGTTTGCGTATTTAATTCGCTTGTTTTCGTACTTTATGTTGTTTGCAGTTGGTGACGTCCTGTACTCATATATGCATATATATAAATAAATATATATATATATATATATATATATATATATATATATATATATATATATATATATATATATACACATAAACATATAAGCATATATATATATATATGCATATATGGGTACAGGACGTCACCAACTGTAAACAATATGAAGTACGAAAGCAAGCCTCCCCCCACCTCTCATCTCTTGCTCCGACTCCTACTTCTCTTCACTTCTACTCTCTTTCTCTTTTCTCTCATACCCACCTTCCCTATCCTTCCCATCCCACCCCATCCCATCCCTTACACCCTCTCCCATATACTCCACCTCTACTCCCACCCTCTACCAACCCACATACCCCACATACCCCCACCCTCTGCCTACCAACATACCCACACACATACACACACACACGCACACACTCGCGCGCGCGCATGCTCGCACTCTTACATAAAATTGGCTAGTTGGAATGTCTTGAGTACACCTGTGTTTGTGAGAGACAGACAGATTAATTACTTCTAAAAGAAGGTGCACCTCCTTAATTCACTTTTAGTGATTGTAGCTTTGGCCAGGAAAAGTTGATATCTTTAGACGGTGCCCAACGTCTATTGGGTGCTTTGCTCCTAAACTGTAATACCCTGCTGTTGACATATCAGCAGTGATGGCCAACTTGCTAATCATCTTTTCCTCCTGGCTTCCAGCTTGGCTCCTCTTTCATAACAAAGCTCTTTCTGCTACCTCCTCCATTATGCGAGGGACTGTCTTTCTTTGTTTGCATGTTATTTTACTGGCTGTAAGCATTCTCCATAGTAACTGGAAAGGGCATCTTCTACAGGCGACGGCGACTGCGACTGAAAGGATGATAGACATCTTCCATTCAAAAGCTTGATCACACTCTTCTTCCTACAGGATAATTTTCTTTGCTTTTTCAGTCTACAGAACTCCATCTAGCCTCAGCGTTTTCTTGACTACCTGAGAGAACTTAAGCCTTTTTCCCATGTCTGTCTTCATATTCCGTAATTGTTTCTGTTTTTGTTTTTTTTCTGTAGTAGTAGATTGATCTTTCTGTGAGCAATAGTTTTCGTTTTCCCTCATTGATTAACGGTGCTAGTTTCTTTGTATTTGGCGTTTTTTTGTTCGAGGTTGTTAACGAATGTCATGCGCACCTCCTTATTACGGCGCTACTATCTATATCTCCTTTAGGTGAGAACATTTTTACAGGCTTCTATGTACGATCTGATTTTTGGACTCCATGTCAGCCCTGAACCAACTGACCGATAGTCAAAGACATTCCATACGTGACCATCCCATATTTTCTTCAGGCATAGTTTACATTTTCAGTGTGTCTTTCCCTTTCTTTAGACCAGCGTTTTTCAATCGGGCTTCCACGGAACCCTAGGGTTCCGTAAAAGGTTCCTAGAGGTTTCGCGAGAAAGAGTGAGATAAGCTAATGCTAATTTCATGATATAATTTTATATATATATATATATATATATATATATATATATATATATATATATATATATATATATATATATATAAAGAGAGAGAGAGAGAGAGAGAGAGAGAGAGATGACATTTACCACGTGAACTACGATGAAAAAATGAGAAAGATATGGTATATAATTTTTTTGTGCAAGGATTCCTCAAGATATATAATTTATGTTAAAGGTTACGCAAGTGTAAAAAAGGTTGAGAAACACTGCTTTAGACAGTATGATGTAATCTGAGGAAGAGTTGGCAGCTATTTCTACTCGATCGAATACTCCTATAGATGACCTCTCGTTGGCTTCCCTTCGTTCAGCGGAGACTACTACTACTACTACTACTACTACTACTACTACTACTACTACTACTACTACTACTACAGCAGACAACAATAACAAATCAATTGTATTTAAATCAAATCTGTTATTTAAAATTCATAAAATTAATGGTAGTTTCTTCTTAGTGAAAAACAAGTGTACAAGTTGCGGATGTTTATACACAAAAAGGAAATTAGTTTGGAGCAGAATTTTGCCGACCAATTAAGAAAAAAAATTCTGTTTTCTTAGCAGCTAAATACAAGTATTTAACTGTCACACTAAACTGATACGCAATTATATCAGTACATTAAATTGATATATCATTTTTTTAGTAAATTATTTTCATAAGAAATAAATTATATTTATATAACACGACTGCACTGGTTCTGTCCTTTCAGAAAATTAATATCATTAGCAGACCTTGACTACTGTAGAACATAAAAAAATTCATAAACGCCTCACAAAAATGGTCCCGAATGTTGAGGTTAACGTAGAGTGAAGATATTTAAGAAACAAACAGTGAACTTATTGTTCAATGAAGACTCTGAAAAATTAATGAATGCTTCCAATGTGTAAAACAACTTGAATATGAAGAGTGAGTGAAGAAGACAGCTAATTCTTTGTGAGCATATTACGAATGTAGGAAGAGTATATTTAGCTCCGCTGTAGAGATGTTTGGCTCTAGTGTATTCTTGGTAAATAGTAAACAGAACCTCCTACATGGTTCTTTATGGACATAATTTAGTATTCTAATATTCCTCTGTAACTCAAACTTCAGAATTGAAAGTTTGAGCAAGTCATAAGTTATGACTACATAGGTTGACATATGTTTATTTGCCTCTTCTAATATTTTCCCTGGAAGTTTTATTCTAGAATTCGCTTCATATGTGAATGCGCGCGCACGCACACACACACACACGGACACACACACACACACACACACAGATTTGATCACGTGGGATCCTCCAATTTGGTGACTTATAACACATTATACATCCTATTAATTGTATTATACTTATGTCACGATAAAGACTCCTAATAAAGCAATTTTAGCAACACCAGATAACCCATTCGTCTATTATCATCATCATCATCATCATCATCATCATCATCATCATATACACACGCACATACACATAGATAGATAGATAGATAGATAGATAGATTTATGTGTGTGTGCGCGGTGCATTCCAGAAGTTTGCAGGCTTTTTCAGGAAAGACATTTATTAGTTTCTTTTATATCCTTCTATACGTTGGATATACAGATTTCACGAAGCGAGGATAGACACAACTATCTTCTCTTTTGACGTACTCCAAATTACTCCACGAAATTTATTTTATTTGCGTTATGCCGTAGATTAATATGCCTCTGGCATTCCTCTGCCACTGCCTACAGAGTCAAATTCTGGTCCTATTCCAATTTTGTCAATATCCGGACATGTATCTCTGCATATTTGCTTGCAGTTAACACTTGGACAAAAATTAGACACTTGAACATGTCTGGGGTTAATTCTTTTACTTTGAAATTTTCGCACTCTCTGTAGACGATTCCGGCATAGGTGACAAAATCTTCATCATCTTATTTTGATAAATTCAAGCACTCCCAGCGGGTATTGAACAGGAAACTTCTCACACTGAAATTTTTCGATAATTTGTTTCATTCAAAGAAATTCCACTTTCTTTTTTTTTTTTTTTTTTTTTTTTTTTTGCAGAATGTAGTTATAGTACTTTTCGTATTCGGTAGGGGATAATTTTCTTAAAAGTAGTCGTACCTTTTCATTGTCCGTCCAATTTTTGCATTCCTCTTTGAATATTTCTTCATATCTTCGGAAATATTCAGAAAAAGTAATACCTTCTAGGTTATAACTAAATTCAGTAATTGCGTTTGCTACGCTGTCTGGCGAGAACGTGAAGTATCTTTGGACTTCAACATTAATTCCAGCAATTGTTGGTATTGTTGCTGTTGTTGTTGTTCTTGTTGTAACTGCTGCCTGTAACTGCTGTTGCAACTGCATCACGGAGGCTAATAAGTCTTTCATATTAATTAACTTTTCTTTGATCTTGTATCAAAAGAAAATTTTAACGTCCAACGTAAGCTTCGAATAAACTCGTCGCCACTTTTATAAGTGGATATCCTCGTCACCACTTTTATATGTGGATATCCTCGTCGCCATTTTTATATCCTTCTATACGTCGGATATACAGATTTCACGAAGCGGGGACAGATACAACTGTTTTCCCCTTCGACGTACTTCAAATTACTCCACTTTTTATAAGAGTTCGACAAGCCCATTCTTCCAATCCCACAGGGATGTAAATGACTCTCGCCACAACAAATTCAGGGAAGTTCAAAACTCTAATCTCCTTCAAAGAAGGATTCTCTGACTTCAATGAACTTGTAACGCTCTAACCACTCCGTGGAAGTCCTCCAAAGGGAAGGTAACTATCGTCACTTCTTATTCTCAATGCCTTCATAACGACTGCCCATGAGATTCTCCTTCGCCTGGAGAACAAAAAAAAAAACACAGGGAACAAGTACTTGACAGTTGGGAATGGTGAGGGACAGTTTTGATGGTAATCTCTGTCAAATAGTTGGTTATCAAGATGGAATTGAGGACTCTTGCATTGTCTTGGTGCAGGTGCTACCGATCCGAGAGGAAGAGCTCTGGCCTTTTACGACGAAATCTCTTCATGAGCTCCATCAAAACCTCCACAGAAATTTTTTTGTTGACCGTCTGGCCAAAAGGAACCCAGTGCATGTAGATGATGCCCTTCCAGTTGAAAAAGAACATCATGAGCTTCCCAGTGGACCTGCTTCGCCCGACCTCTCGGGCCAGCAAAAAAAACCAAATGCTCGGTTCATACAATTTAATAAGCAGCCTGAGGCATTTCACACGTTTTTGTAATGTTTTTGCCTAGTTTAACACAAAACTTTATTGCATAGCGAGCTTCCAAATTGTCTTCAATCTAGTCAACTGTGACAAGATGTGTTTCGTAGGGCTATCTCCTTCAATCTGGAATATTAAAAAAATGTTGGTAGATTAGCTTATTAGATGTATAATAACGATATATTAAAATTCCAATAATCCACGACAGTTATACCTGCCTCGCCTTCAAACAGTCTTGAAACTTCTGGAATGTACCTTTAAATGTGTGTGTGTGTGTGTGTGTGTGTGTGTGTGTGTGTGTGTGTGTGTGTGTGTGTGTGTGTGTGTGTAGATATATAGGGATAAGGCGAAGTGGCCGTGCCGGTGGCACGTAAAAATCCCCTTTCAAGTGTTGGGCCTCACGAAGGCAATAACAAATGACCGAGACCTTTGGCAGTATGCCGTGCATGAGTAGAAAACCCATCATGCCTAGAGTAGAAAAGGATAAGTCTACGACTAAACAACATTACAAATCAAAATTGTGTGATTCTATATTATTTGCCAATGAAAAATTAGCATCTATGACAAGCCTTTTCATTTTTTCAATTTCCTGTTGGTGGTCTGAAATTGTTCCTGTGTCTATCCTCAATGCTTATATCATCTATTGAACCAGTGGTTTTCAAACGGGTTCCATATGGCCCTTGGGGGATCCCTATAAGATTTTGTTGTTAAAATTAATCCGCTATAAATTGGTTATACTTCTACAATTCAGAAAATATTTTAATAATTTTTTATACAATTCCTAATAATATTTAATTATAAAAAGATAATATGATTTTTTAAAGCATTGAATGGATATGAGGGTCCATCCGAGTAAAATAGGAATCAAAGGGGTCTATAGGTAGAAAATGGACAGTTAGGCATGGTTTCTCTTCAACAGCCGAAATGCATCCTCTACATCTCATTGTTAATCACAATTCCATTACAAAGCTTTGTAGCTAAGGCTGCACAACGGTTTGGATATGTATCCTTCCCTCTGTATTTTGTTAATTTCACTGGCGGATTAAGAGACTTACAAGAAAATTATACGTAATTCTTTTTCGTTTTTGAGAGTTTAACATGTAAAGTTAGCACAGGAAAGGAGACAAGAACGTAACTGAATAAATATAACAATGTCTAATGAGACATATTTAGATATGATTAAGTTCTCAGAAGTTGTAACTGAATAGCCTATAAACTCTAATATTAAAGTAAATTAAACATATCATTTTCCAGACGTAGCTTGCAATGTCTGTCATAGCATCTCAATACATCAGCGTAGTTTCCTGCTGCTCCTTCGATATAAAAAGTTAATTGGCAGTTGCCTTTAGAAATATAAGCGAAATAACTAGAAATTGAAACTGCAGACTTGATTCAGTGATTACTTGCCTTCTTTCTTCTCGACAACGCTCACTATACGTGCATCAACTATTACAAGTTTTCCCAGTGAAGTACTTATTTTTCTCGTATTTATGAAATTCTGTACATTTTTTCCAAAGCTAACCAGATTTGTATTTCCTCTGATTTAATAGACGGGATTTCAACCGAAAGTAATACAGAAGTGAACATAACATTTTTTTATTAATAGATATAAATCATTTAAATTACTAACATATAAAAGCACTATTCATCATTCTCTCCATTACAAGCGATGCATTTGCACCATAGTTAAACCCAACTTTTGAATCCTCTTTGAAAAACTTCACATGTGCATCGGTGTATCACTTCTCCACAAACACTATCACTTCGTCTGTGTCATCAAATCCTTGTCTCTGAAGGCTGTCTTTCGTAGCACCGAAGAGGCAGAAGTCGGTGGGCACTAGATTTGGACGGTATGGTGATTGGGAGAACCATTGACCAGTCCAATTTACCGATTGACTGATTTTTTGTCAAAGATATCTATTGTCATGAATTGTCATGGGGAATGTAGATCGTTTTCGGATTCTTGTTCAGTTTCTTGCTTCAAATGGCTTTCTCTAATCTTTCAAGTGTCTCAATGTACCGTTTTCTGTTCAAGGTACAGCCATATTTTAGAAGATCAAGGAGAATGACGACTTTGTCGACGAAAAAAAAAAAGGTCAACATGCCTTACTGTCCCGATCGCTGGCTCTTGTAAAAGAGAGAGGTGTGATGCCATCCCACCGACAGAGCCTTCGTTTTCGAATCATAAAGATACGCCCACGTTTCACCTCGCAGCCAGATCAAATAAAATGTGTCGTCATGGGTTTTAGATGCTTCCAGCATGTTAGAGCAGACTTCCAGCCTTCTCGCCTTCAAGTCAAGTGATGGCACATACTTTCCGATAGCTCAACACAGCCCAGTTGTGCATCAACCTAACGGATTGTGACTCGTCTGTCCCCGCGAACCAATTCATCCGCTCGCTAGCGATTCGTCTCAGTGATGGCCGCTGATGGTCTCCCACTACGTGTTTTTTCTTCAAAGCTAGTTTCCGCGTTTTTAAACTTTATCCATCTGAACAACATTGCTTTTGTCAGTGGTGTTATCTCCGAAAACAACTCGTAGTCTTCTGTGGATGTCGGACAGCCTGCTCCCCTCCTTCGTCAAGAATTCAATGACGGCACATTACTTCTGCTTGAAACTCATTATTTGCTTGCATTGAAGAACAGGTAGAAGAGTTTCTATAGAGGAAGAGTTACTCTACCAACGTGTACAATTTGAACGACTTATGTCAATTAACACAAAATTGATACCAACTTTCGGCATAACCGTCGTAGTTTAACACATGCCCTCACGCACACACACACACACGCCCGCACGCACACACACGCGCGGGAGAGAGAGAGAGAGAGAGAGAGAGATAGAGAGAAACGAGTAAACCATCAGCCAAAATTATACGGTGAAGTTTTATAAAATTAGATAAATGAGTATACTGCAAGGAGAATATGACGATTCAGGGCTGTCATTTCGCCTGAAAGAGAAAAAAAAAACATTTTTTTTTTTTTTTAGATTATCAACCTTTTGAATAGTTAAAACAAGGACATAGACAACAGAATTAGACACTAACGGCTTGAGTCTAAGACCTGAATGTCATATAATTACACTTCTTTTTAACTTGAAATATTGTTTTGGATCAGATTACATATTGGTTTCAAATGTTCATACAAGGTCAGCAATTTTGGGAAGGGGAAAACTTTATTACCAACTGGTATCGACCCCGAAAGGATGAAAAGTAAAGTCGCCCTCGGCGGAATTTGAACTCAGAATGGAAAGACGGACGAAATGCTGCGAAACATTTTGTTCGGCGTGATAACGATTCTGCCTGCTCGCTGCCTTCGGATTAGATTACATATTAGGATAAGTATACTATCGATTTTTGCTTTACAGAAAAACAATATTTTCAAACATCAAGAAATTGTGAGTTGAGGAATTAACAGTTTAATGTTTGACTAAATGTCGTGTGCATTACGCTATCTTACTTTCTATTACGAGTTCAAATAACAGTGACGTTAATTTTTGCCTTATTTCTTCTTCGTGTCGATAGAATAAATACCAGTAATGTACTGACCTCGATTTAGTTGCCTTTCCATTTTCCCTAGAAGTGTATGACCTTGTACCGATGTTAGATCGATATTGATAAGAAACTTTAATCTGTAAACTTTACGCTAAACACTGGCCACCTGTGACCTGTACGAGTTTATCTCTCATATTTGAAATTAATTTTAGTTTTAAGTTTCTCTCTCGCTCTCTCTCTCTCTCTCTCTCTCTCTCTCTCTTTCTCTTTCGTTCTCTCTCTCTTTCTCTTTCGTTCTCTCTCTCTCTCTCTCTCTCTCTCTCTCTCTCTCTCTCACACACACACACACAAACACACACACATACCAATAGCATCTGTCATATCAAAATATGTTGTACAACATTCCTTTCGCCGGTGGGGAGGTAGTGAAATACTGGCACAACACTCCTGGATAGTAAAGGACAGCGAGATATTTATAAACAATATTTGATTTTTATTTAAATATACTTTCGGAATATAATTCCTCATAAATTTATAGCTTAAAATACATGAATACGTTAATGTGATTTTGTTGTAATCATTATTTCTTGCAGATACATTAATCCAGATATTTTTTTGGAAGTAGCGAAATGATCGAGACATTCATGGCTTTCTCACTGATTGATGCCAGAAGAATTAAGCAATTACAAATAGGCAGTGAATTGGCAGAGTCGTTAGTATCAAATAAAATGTTTACGGTGTTTGGTTACGGTTTTTTGCATATAAATCTTACCGAGGTCAATTTTGCTATCCATCTTTCCAGAGACGATGGAATAAGATGTCAGATGTATACCGGTATCAATTTATATCCCTGTAATGTAGTCACTCAAGTTGTGCATTACATTATGAAATCAGAATGCAGCTTCGTGAATCAACATCTTTCTACAAAACACTATGGCGCACGTTTTTCTGAGTTCTTGTAATATATTTACTGATTTAAATATGAAGCCTGAAATTTGTACGTGAGAGAAGGGATAATATTCTTGATATCTGGTGTACCTTCAAGACAAATGTCGACCGGAGATAAAATTGATCCGGTTGACAAGGAATTTGAAAACTGCAAATAAAATGCTAGATGAGAGAAACTCTGAGAGGAAAGAGTGGTAATCCGAGGGGCAGTAAAGGTTCCCACGACGCTTGTTGAAGATAAGTAACATAAGTAACTAGAGGTACATTGGTGAAAACAGCGACGGTTTGAATAGAGCAAGTGCATCCAAAAGTTGTAAAGAACAACAACGTTCGTTAAGCAAGTGATATCAAATGCGATAGTAGACAAGGTTTTCGGTAGGATGGAGTGTATCAGTCTGGTATATATCTTTCTCCTGAATATAGACTGTGATTCTAATATGATCACAGTGTGATATCGTTGAGACAAAAACAGCACTCCATTTTGATGGGGTCTTTGTAGCTTTTTAATGGTTAATGGCTACTCAAAAACTGAAGTACTTCGTGATCTTATAAAAAAGGTAAATCATCTTTGTGCATTTAATACAATATTAATGAACAAGGCATTTGAGAAGAAACTACAAAAAATAGTAAACCCAACCATGTGTAATAAAATGAAACTTTTAGATAGTTGTTCAGGTGAATTTGAAGTGATATGATTTTAATTTAAGTAATTTTTGTGTGTTAGTGTTATCAGGTGTGTTATTTGTGTGTTAGTGTTATCAGATATTAGGATCAGTTGATGCCTTGGCGAAAGCTATTACACAAAAGGTGTAGATTGAAATAAAAAGGAGACAGGAAATGTTGTGATATTTGCATTTGAGTAAACAGAACTAGTGGTGAGAGACAGGTCATTGATGAAGAAAATAAGAGAGAATCTAGGAGATGAATGAGTCTTGGATTCCACATAGCTGATGCCATGTGTGTCACGGTTGTTGTTTAGTTCCAGTTTAATCTTGGCTGAGCAGACTTACGATCAAATACTTCTAAACTATGGCTACTGCGTCTTGTTTTAAGGAGTAGTGTATTTAGAATTACTTTATTTAATCTCTCTTTCTTTTCTTCTTTTTTTTACATCTTTCATTTAGAAGGTTGTGGTTTAAGGGAGATTTGGCCACTATTTCTAGTTGATAGACTGACTGTATAGAGTAGGGTCGAGGAAAATTTTTAGTGTTAGGAGCGAATTGCCACCACATAAGAAGTGAAAAAATATAATGAGTCTTAATTTCGGAAATTCATAGGTATGTAACTCTGATTACATTACTGATTTGGTCTTGAGGTTTAAACTACTTCTTTTTATATGAGTCTTTAGTGACTTCATTAGTGAGCAGTCTCCAATTAGAAAACAGATGACATTTCATCCATTGGCGCAGCATTTCTCATTCTTGTTGTACAGTTCTTCTATTGGCTCATGAACGATCCAATGAAGCAGTTTCGGTCCACGTGATTAGTTTTCAGCATATCCAAAAAATTTTAGGACTAGATTATTAATGTCAAAAGGTTTGCTAATATTTCTAATTTCGGCACAAAACCAACAATTTTGAGAGAGTTAGCCGATACCATCGATCCCAGTGCTAAACTGATACTTTATTTTATCGACTCCAGAGAGATGAAAGGTAAGTTTGTCCTCGGTGGGATTTGAATTCAGAACGTAAGAGCGGGAACACATAGCGCAAGCATTTTCCGCCACACTAACAATTCTCTCAGCTCACTGACTTAAATATCATGTATAATGCCATCAGTCTCAACACTAATTTTAAATCCTGTGTTATATTGGAGCAAATAATGTTATTTTTAGGAAGAGAGTGAGAGTCAAGACATTCTGGGACATCTGAGTCTTCGTACTTCTTAACTAAGCCAAATCAACTTACTGGAAATATTTGGGGAAATAGGTTTTCGTGGAATAGATTTTCGTGGAATGCGGATCTTAAATATATATACTTTTTTTATTTTCACTTCAAAAACGAAACGAAATATTTTACAAATACAATAGTAGTTTTGAATGTTATTCGAGGAAGTTCTATTGTTACGTATGAGTCGTCAGTAATTTGTTTTAGGTGTGTCTATATTCATGAAATACATGTCTGCATGTGTATGCGCGCGCGCGTATATATATATATATATATATATATATATATTACGGAGATGCACTTGCATAGCAAGTGACCTGATCTGAGATCGTGTGCTGGAACGAAAACAATTGCAGCGTGGAAGGTGTTTATAAGCCATTTAAAATAACACACAAAATCCGTTAGATTCACTTCAACATTTAAATTTAATTTGTCAAAATATTTTCGTCGCTTTGAGACCGTGACCTGTTCACTGACAAAATTCTGTGCTGACGTGCATACTCACATACATACATATATACATATATACATAGATGTGTATAGGCATGCACACAAACATACGCATGTACACAGATGCATACGAGCACACATGTACACGCACATACATACATACATACATACATACATACATACATACATACATACATACATACACATGTACATATATATCATGAATTAACTATTACTTTCTCAGATGCAGAATTTTGTCAGTGAACAGGTCACGGTCTCAAAGCGACGAAAATATTTTGACAAATTAAATTTAAATGTTGAAGTGAATCTAACGGATTTTGTGTGTTATTTTAAATGGCTTATAAACACCTTCCGCGCTGCAATTATATATGTATATATATATATATATATATATATATATATATATATATATATATATATATATATATATATATATATACTTTATTTAAAAGCAGCAGAAATATAACAAAAGACTGTTACTCTGAGTTTCACGTTCCCGTTCATCCGGTATATATATATATATATATATATATATATATATATATATATATATATATATATATATATATATATATATATATATATATATATATATATATATATATATAATTAATTGGTGATTTCTTCTTTGTGATATAATCTTAGCAAAGAATATATTTGCGGCTGAAGATAGCTTTATACCATCCTATCTATCAATTATATACCCATATAATGATGCAACAACTGTTTGTGTATAAAGCTTGAAACACATGTGTTCTGTTTTAATTTTACGTTTTTAATTTATTCTTTCACCTCAGCCACTATTTGGCATATACAGGTGCTTGCAATTATCAAGTATTACCTCTAAAATTTGCTTTACCTACATGATTCACGTTGTCCTTTGGATTGGTTTTATATATATATATATATATATATATATATATAGCAATGTTAATTCTCTAAATGAAGTATTAACAGTAACTGCACGATAAAGTGTAGTATATTGCCACTTAAGTGTGGCTGACCCCTAGGGGTGGATGTTACTGTTGCTTTTAGCCCCAGGAGGACATCTCCTCCAGCTGGCTTATCGACACACGACTGTGTCCTGTTTGCCAAGGGAGTTATCCCTCTCACCACGACCAGAGATGTCCTCCTGGGGCTAAAAGCAACAGTAACATCCACCCCTAGGGGTCAGCCACACTTAAGTGGCAATATACTACACTTTATCGTGCAGTTACTGTTAATACTTCATTTAGAGAATTAACATTGCTTGTTTTCACCTTTTCAATATCAGTGAAGAATGTCACTGGAAAAGAAGATATAAGATTTTGCCAGGTTTTTCTCTCTCACCAAGGTCATCAGCTGTCGAACGCCGAAGAAGGGAAATAACCCTGAAATCCGGATACGTTCGTGCTGCTGGTCGTGGTGAGAGGGATAACTCCCTTGGAAAACAGGACACAGTCGTGTGTCGATAAGCCAGCTGGAGGAGATGTCCTCCTGGGGCTAAAAGCAACAGTAACATCCACCCCTAGGGGTCAGCCACACTTAAGTGGCAATATACTACACTTTATCGTGCAGTTACTGTTAATACTTCATTTAGAGAATTAACATTGCTTGTTTTCACCTTTTCAATATCAGTGAAGAATGTCACTGGAAAAGAAGATATAAGATTTTGCCAGGTTTTTCTCTCTCACCAAGGTCATCAGCTGTCGAACGCCGAAGAAGGGAAATAACCCTGAAATCCGGATACGTTCGTGCTGCTGGTCGTGGTGAGAGGGATAACTCCCTTGGCAAACAGGACACAGTCGTGTGTCGATAAGCCAGCTGGAGGAGATGTCCTCCTGGGGCTAAAAGCAACAGTAACATCCACCCCTAGGGGTCAGCCACACTTAAGTGGCAATATACTACACTTTATCGTGCAGTTACTGTTAATACTTCATTTAGAGAATTAACATTGCTTGTTTTCACCTTTTCAATATCAGTGAAGAATGTCACTGGAAAAGAAGATATAAGATTTTGCCAGGTTTTTCTCTCTCACCAAGGTCATCAGCTGTCGAACGCCGAAGAAGGGAAATAACCCTGAAATCCGGATACGTTCGTGCTGCTGGTCGTGGTGAGAGGGATAACTCCCTTGGCAAACAGGACACAGTCGTGTGTCGATAAGCCAGCTGGAGGAGATGTCCTCCTGGGGCTAAAAGCAACAGTAACATCCACCCCTAGGGGTCAGCCACACTTAAGTGGCAATATACTACACTTTATCGTGCAGTTACTGTTAATACTTCATTTAGAGAATTAACATTGCTTGTTTTCACCTTTTCAATATCAGTGAAGAATGTCACTGGAAAAGAAGATATAAGATTTTGCCAGGTTTTTCTCTCTCACCAAGGTCATCAGCTGTCGAACGCCGAAGAAGGGAAATAACCCTGAAATCCGGATACGTTCGTGCTGCTGGTCGTGGTGAGAGGGATAACTCCCTTGGCAAACAGGACACAGTCGTGTGTCGATAAGCCAGCTGGAGGAGATGTCCTCCTGGGGCTAAAAGCAACAGTAACATCCACCCCTAGGGGTCAGCCACACTTAAGTGGCAATATACTACACTTTATATATATATATATATATATATATATATATATATATATATATATATATATACACATACATACATACATACATACATACATACGTACATACATACGTGGTTGTACTGAATAGTTCTTGGCTTTGGGTAAAAGAAAATGCCGCAGGATCAGTTAATTATGATTTTATTCAACATATTCTGCTCTCAGATTCATTCACACACTTATTGCAGCGATCCTTCAGTTTTTCTAAGGCCTTTCGCAATACCCTCAAAGCCAGGAACTTTTCAGCGATCCCTCGTATATATATATATATATGATTATGTGGGGGGGGGGGGCGTGTGTACACAGTGCAACATTTGATGGAATGTATAATACTCCGTCGCCACCTGATTTAACGCTATCATCTGTCCCATGAATGTCTTTAGTGGAACCTGCCCTGATGCAAGTATTCGAACCAGGTCACATGTCACAAAGACCCTGGAAAGAATCATGAATATTGCCCTACTTCCTCTGACTAACCCATTAAAAGTAATCAGTAAGCTATTTGGACAGTGACTAATGAAATGTTTGCTCTATTGGATAAATGTATAAACTTCAGTTCAACACTTGCTACAGTAAAGTTAAAAGTTCTGGGATTAAAATCCCTTTTGACTCAACTGAACTGCTGAGACTGGTCAAATTTATAAGCGACTTCGAGTTAAAGAACATATTTTTAATTTAACAGATGTCCATGTATGAATTAAGAGTTCCATTTGCCAACAACAATGATTTATTTCGTTATCCTAAAAAAGTTACGTATTTTCGGTGTATAAGACGTACTCTCGCATAAGACAAACCCCTGCTTTTTTTGTTGTAAAAGATATATATTTGTGGGAAAAAAACATCTATTTCACCATACACTCGGAATCCCATATGTAATACGGTCGCATTAGACGCATGACAATCTTATGGCCACATTTAAGAATTAAAAGAAAAACGCATCTTATATACCTGCATATACGGTGTTATTTATTTCCTTTTGACGACGTGCGTACTGGGAATTGAAATTCAAATAAAGAATTTGTTGAACCAACCACTTCAATGTTTGCAATTTAAATTGCAGAAATTTACATTCGTTGATTCTAAATAAAAAAAAATTTATAATGTAATAGATTTTTGTTTTTATTTTTATTTCTTTTTCGCCATTTTTCAAAAGTTATTGCTATGTGCTGGAATATGATGTTCAAGCCATTAAATGTTTGGCAGCTATTTGAACATCTGGAAAGAATGACAGTCTGTTATAGAATGTTCCTCCAAGAGCTGTCGTTCTGTTAAATCTATTTTCACTATTTTTTTACTAGACGAAGTAAGATTAACTAAAAAAATATTGATGTGTTTAATAATTTCAGAATTTGCTAAAGCGTTAACGGATAGATTTCATACAGAAGCTGCAGATCTTATAATGATGATTATCCGTCTTCAAATAATCCCCAGTATAATGTATACGCATAGATGTAGCCCCTCAAAAACCTCCCACTTCTGTCATCCTTCATAGCTAACCATCTCTACTTCCATGAAGTAATGAACGGATCTTTTTTAAAACGGGGGCCACATTTTTCATTAATGTTTTACGTAGTGTTTTTGGTACCGAAAGACTTTCAAACTTCGTATACTTATCTATTTTGTGTTATAGAACAGAAAAATATTTTTGTATTCGAATTTATTTCATGTAAAAAAATTGTCTTATTTCGATAATTTCAACCAATCACTGACGTCCATTCAGCCGATATACATTAAGTGCCGACTACATAAACAAACGATTCTTCGTTTTATTTGCTTTTTTCATTTTAAATTTGCTTTAACCCTAACCCTAACCCTAACTCTAACCCTAACCCTAACCCTAACCCTAGGGTTAGGGTTAGGGTTAGAGTTAGGGTTAGGGTTAGGGTTAATTGTTTCAGAATCGTTTGTTTATGTAGTCGGCACTTAATGTATATCGGCTGAATGGACGTCAGTGATTGGTTGAAATTACAGAAATACGACAACTTTAACATGGAATAATTTATGGATTTCTTTTTTTTTTTAAGAAGACTAAGAGAAAAAGATGTTTTATATGACACATTCTACCAGTGTTCCAAGTTTCAAAGTGTTTCGTTAATGAAAAATGTGGCCCCCGTTTTAAAAAAGATCCTAATGAACTAATCGCTTGTTAGTTCAACCACCTACTCTGAACTCATAAAATAAAACAAGTGTCAGACCGAGAGAAGAGCGAGGTAGAAGAGCAGAAGTATCGCTCAATGGCAATTTTATTCAACAAGCACCTGATACATGACCGCTCAACCTGCTGGTAGTAGCAGTTAAAACTTACATACCACATCTTACTGTCTAAAATTAGGAAATGTAGTTCTATATATACAAACAAATACACATGCATACACACATATAATGTATATATATATATATATATATATATATATATATATATATATATATATATATATATATATATATATTCATATACTAGCTTAAAAGCCGCCCTATCGGGCAGTTTTTAAGCTAGCTCCTGTTGAGGGCTCTTCATTGGGCCTTGGGCCCAACAAT
Organism: Octopus bimaculoides; assembly: GCF_046866305.1. NCBI lineage: Eukaryota > Metazoa > Mollusca > Cephalopoda > Octopoda > Octopodidae > Octopus > Octopus bimaculoides. Next base: position 109,356,316 of record NC_142929.1, read on the forward strand.
GACACTTCATGCATTGAGTACATATTAAATTTTATTAATCTTAACCAATATTTTTCAAGCAATGAACTATTTTCATCAAAACAATAATATAAGTTGTCGACTTGAAACTTAATGCAAAGCTGCATGATAAACAACCTTATTTGTCTTCATTCGGGTATCAGTACAATTTTTTTCTATCTAACCTCTCTCTCTCTCTCTCTCTTTCTTTCTTTCTTTCCTTCCTTCTTTCTGTTGATTGTTTTCAATCATCACCATCACCAGTACCACAGCCATCGCCTCCACAACTGCCATACACACACCATTCAGACTTCTGACACCACTACCATCAATACCTTTGATTTCGCTCACCTTCCCCTCCAACACCACCACCACTGTCTTTCACATCGCTTACTATCACCGTCATCTCTGACCGCTTCGGCTACTACCACCACTAGCACCATCATCACCGTCGCCTCCGCTTCTATCACAACTACAGCTCATACCATCACAACCGTCAATCTACTACCACCCTCACCGTTTCTATGTCTACTATTACTCTCACCCCATCATGAAGAATAAGGGAAGTATCGTTGAATAGTGAGAGAGGAGGGTCAAAGTGTGACACTCAGAAATTCGTTTTGGCATTAATTATTATAGAAGGTGATTGCTCTATCTTCATAGATGATTACTGCCTCCTTGTGCTTCCTCATTGCCAATGGCATTTCTAACTTCTTTCTGTCCATGACCTCTCACATGGCTATTCCGTCTCATTGCAGATCTGCATGGTTTGAAGCATAGGTGAAAGGCGAAAGTGGTAACTTACTGTGGGCTTCTGACTAGTTAGGTTTGCATACGTCAACACTTTTTCCATTGCCCTAGAACTTTTAGTAGATGGAATGACGAATAAAACCATTCTAAAGAGACATCTGTACGCCGTTCGATTATAGAAGTAAGTGCTTGTACAACACGAGTGCCGCTCTTTGAGTTTCCGTAATTAGTGTCAAGTGAAAGGTCGGAAGGAGATGACCAGTCCTTACGTGAAACTGTAGATTTTACATCAGAGTCCCTCATTCTCTCTCTCTCTCTCTCTCTCTCTCTCTCTCTATCTCTCTCTATCTCTCTCTCTCTCTCTCTCTCTCTCTCTCTCTCTCCTAGAAGGATGTTGTGATAATAGCAAGGAATTCCTCACTCCTGGTGCTTTTACTGCGCGCCCTGACACCAGCCAAGGGTTCCCCGTGCCAAAGCTTCCCCGAACCAAAGTTTCACTACTGGATGCAATTCAAAGTCATACCCAGATCTGTATACATACATACATACATACATACATACAATACTAGTTCTGATTAGTGCCCATGTTCATTTTAGTGACATATATATTTTTGCCTTCAGGTTGTAAAATTGCGAATTGGCTATCCATATTATATATATATATATATATATATATATATATATATATATATATATATATATATATATATATATACTCTTAATGGTAATTACGAAATAATTTTAAATTTTCTGTTCAGGGGAAAAAATTCTGACCTTTGTTAATAGGCAAGTTGATATCAACGGATATGTTTCGGTATGATTACGCTTCACCAGTATAGCATAGTATACTCAAGCATGCTATGATCAAATTATAGGAATGTTTATAAATAGAATAAGAATTACTAAAATTTTTTACCACAATAATTTACATGATTAGAGAAAGTGAGTCAAGGGAGATAAATGAAATAGACCAATTATATCAATTTAAATAGCTTAGGTTGGGGGTGATGTATTGGATGACATACGCAAAAAAATTCCTAAAGAGCTGAAATTTTGTCTCATAGATTATAAAGATGGTTTATTGCCGTGTTTCATGTCGACTGATTTATTATTTTATTTTTATCACCATTATTTTGGAATTTTCGGAATGTATCGTTGTCTCTACATAAAGGCAACAAATTTAGCTCATTACTCCATTGCCAGAACTGATAAGCAACACTCTAGTACAAGTATTAAATTGAAGTTTTGGACGAGATAAAAACACAGACCCTCCCTTTAAACGAGACATCAGTAACTCGATAGGAAACAGAAAACATCCTTGAATACACACACACACACACACACACACACACACACACACACACACACACACACACACACACACACACACACATACACACACACATCACCGAATAACATTACCAATTTCTCAATAAAGTAGGACAGACAACACTACGTACACACACACACACACACACACACACACAAACACACACACATATCCATTTCATATGTATGTTTATTTTATGTGTGTGTGTTATTTCTTTACTACCCACAAGGGGCTACACACAGAGGGGACAAACAAGGACAGACAAACGGATTAAGTCGATTATACCGACCCCAGTGAGTAACTGGTACTTATTTAATCGACCCCGAAAGGATGAAAGGCAGAGTCGACCTTGGCGGAATTTGAACTCAGAACGTAGCGGTAGACGAAATACCGCTAAGCATTTCGCCCGGCGTGCTAACGTTTCTGCCAGCTCGCCGCCTTTTATTTTATGTGTGTGTGTGTGTGTGTGGATATATATATATATATATATATATATATATATATATATTATATATATAAGTATATATGCGTGTGTGTATGTGTGTGTATGTTTATATGTGTATGTTTATATGTGTATGTGTGCGTATGTATATATATATGTGTGTGTGTGTGTGTATGTCAATGTGTAGGAGGAAAAATATGTATATGCGTGCACGAATGTGTGTACGTGTGTGTGTGTTAGGCTTCAATGAAACTTCGTTCTGCTTCTAAAAATATGACAATAAAAATGTTTGGAATTGACTTAAATCTGTGAATGTACGTGTGTGAGCATTATGCGCATGTTTCATTGTTCTGTGACCATGTAGCTGGGCTTGACATATATTCATAGACTAGACCAAACACCATTCATTTTTTTTCTCCGTGTTTTTCTCCTTGTTTTCTCCGTATTCTTTCTGTTGAAGAGCGTAGCTCGAAACGTTAAAGACTTTCCGTATTCCCGAGCGTCATATTAATACATCCTTTTGTTGTTTACACCACCTGTCCTCGTCTGTTGTTGTTTTTTTTCGTACATTCTCCCATATATATATATATATATATATATATATATATATATATATATATATATATATATATATATATATATATATATATATATATATATGTATATGTGTGTGTGTGTGTGTGTGTGTGTGTGTGTGTGTGTGTGCGTGTGTGTGTGTAACAATTAGAAAATGGAGGATAATATGCTGAACCCAACTACTTGCAGACGGTGTATCCCGTTGAATTCATTAATTTAATTCATAGCAAAAGTGACAAAAGAAAGGAAGAAAAGAAAAAGAAAGAAAGAACCAAAGCACAGGTGTCCATGGCAGACTATGTTATTTTGCCAACATGGTTTACATATAGAAGTACAAAGTACATAAGGAATTAGAGGATGAACAGAAGTTTAATCTTACAGCTGTTTCGGCCTAGTTTTGGCAGGCCCCAGCAGTATACTGGATAGATACTATCCCTTAGTGGGTTGTACCCCCAACCCCTAACTCTCTCACGTTATATATATATATATATATATATATATATATATATATATATATATATATATATATATATATATATATATATATATATTTATATATATATATATATATATATATATATACGTATATATGTGTGTGTGTGTGTGTG
>NC_142929.1:109362518-109410018 GCF_046866305.1 Octopus bimaculoides
TCTTAACAAAATTGTTTCTGTTGCTATTTCTACCATTTAGAGCAGTATTATTCTTGACTTATGAATCCCACATCTTCCATTATAAATCTGTTGCTCTATGACAATGTGATCTGCATGATTGAAGGCATTCCAACTGTGACCATCCATAGTTACATTATTTGGTGTACCCACCCCTATCTTTTGTCACCATATTTCTGTTGAAATACATTGTCTTTGTATCAATTAATTTTGACAACAATGAAGAAATCAGTAAAATAACTTTATCATATTAAGCTGATGTTTGGAACATAAATTAACATGAAATATTAAATGAAGCTTTTAATTTAAATCACTTTAAAAATTCCAAGTTTATCTCATGGAACCAGAAGCAGTCTCAGGTGGCTTAGTATCAAAAGAGTTAAGTTAGTTGGGTGTCATTTGTGAGAGATTCACTTGCTATTTCTAGCAGCTTGAGCAACCACATAGGGTCTCTCTCATTGCTTTGAGATATGGCATCGTTTTGCTGCTTGATAAGAAGCATGCGACAGTATCACATTATGCTCTCTTCTAATATGACCACTAGTTGTAACACTATGAGTGTGGCAAGTACCATATAAACTTACCCCACTACAGCTTTCATGCAATTCCCTAAAGCTTGTATGTTAGTTTGTAATATCATACGAAACAGTAGTCAATTGTATTATACTGTGTAGATAGATGCCTATTAGCTTAGCTGACCATTTTCTCATAGCCTGTAAATTTATAACAAACACTCTATTTACACACTGCTGTAGATTCTTGTACCAAACAAGTATACACTGTTAAAATCTCCTTTTATCTTCTTGAAAATTCTTCTTGTATCTTCTCCACTTCTTCCACTTTCTCCTTTCCTTGTACCCCCCTTCTTCTTCTTCTTCTTCTTCTTCTTCTTCTTCTTCTTCTTCTTCTTCTTCTTCTTCTTCTTCTCCTCCTCCTCCTCCTCCCCCTTCTTCTTCTTCTTTTTCTCCTTCTTCTTCTTCTTCTTCTTCTTCTTCTTCTTCCATCTTTAATCTCCTTATCCTCCTGCTCATTCTCTTCTTCCCTCGCCTTCCATCTTTCTTCAACCTGTTACATTAATTCCAAGAGACAGCCATATGAAATCCTTGTAGCCAATATATTTTTTGCTATTTAATTATAGCACACTACAGTAACTTATTATGCCCAGTGGCAAGACATGAGTACAGGGTATATTTAACACTTCATAAAAAATTGTTTTATAAAATAAATGCCATACTATTTAATGATCGTCACCAATCTCCTTGGAATGTGGATGCTACTCTCTCAACAATGACAATATATACTGTTTCTAAATAGGACAGAAAATACAAGATAGATAATTGCATGTGTGTGTGTGTTGTGTAAATATATATATATATATATGTATACGTATGTATACATATATATATGTATATATTATTCACATACATACACACTCATATATAAATGTAAAATAGATTCTTTTAGAGTAAATTTTTTTAAACACCATGAATATATACTATGAATATATATGTTTAACATGAATATATACTATGTTTACATATGTGAGTGCATGCATGCATGCATGCACACACACATACATACATATGTGCATGCATGCATGCATACATACATATATACATACATACATACATGCATGGTGACTGCCTGACCCTTGTAGAGCTTAACCTTGAAGTACCTGTGCTGTTGCATATTTTTTAGTGGACATAGTTTGAACACTTGCACAGAACTACCCAACTTTTTGACCATAGATTTCATTGGTGTGACATATGGAATGACAAGACGATGAACTACGAGGGCTTCAGGCTTTTATTTCAGAGTTAAGCATCTCCTAGACTAGTTGCCTTAGCCCCATTGTTACCAACCCGGCTGAAACTTGCTCTGGCTCTGAGCACAAATGTCCAGTTTTCATAAGTTTTAAATTAAAATCTTTCACCAAACTTAGTCACAATTTATGTTCCTAACACTAGCTGAATGATAACTAAGTTATTTTACTAAACTCTTTGTTATATTTAAAGTAATTGAAAGAAACACAGAGCATCTTAAAATAAATACAGTAACAGGGTTAACCAAGCTATTGAGTCTAGTCTACCCTATGAATCAGAGATTACTGAAAATCTGGCCTTGGTAAGAAGACTCTCAGCAATCAGAGACCTGATGTTATATCATAGTTCTAAGATAATGATATACAATATAAGCACAGGTGTAGCTGTTTGGTAAGAAGTTTGCTTCCCACATGGTTCTGGGTTCTGTTCTACTCTGTAGCACTATAGGCAAGTGTCTTCCACTATAGCCTCAGGCTGACAAGAGCCTTGTGAGTGGATTCAGGAGATGAAAATTGAAAGAAGCTCATCATGTATACATATATATTTAAATATATTTATGTGTGTGGGTCTTTGCGTCTGTGTTTGTCCCCAACAAGCACTTGACAACTGGTGTTGGTTCATTTACATCCCTGTAACTTAGTGGTTAAGCAAAAGAGACCAATAGAATAAGTACCAGGCTTATTCTGCTACTCTAATACTTTCTTTTAAAAAAGAAACTATTAGAGTCAATCTGTTCAACTAAAAACTCTTCAAGGTGTCGCTCCAGCATGGCAGCATTCTAATGACTGAAATGAATATAAAGATAAAAAGATAATAAAATTTAAAAATAAAAGATAAAATAATAACAAAGCACAATATATAAAAAATAAGAAGCACAAAATGAAATAAGATATAATTACTAAAAAAGAAATTTTTTAAGTTAAAAATGTTGAAAGGTTAAAAATTCATTGGGGAATGTGACCACCGCTGTCTGGTGTTGCAGACATGTCTCCTAGAAATTTTGGGCTACTGATTTCAAAAATAAAATTCATTTTGCTCTATCACATCAAGATTTTACCTAAATTCAAATGTCTGTTTTTCAACATCTTTGGTATTGTCACCATTTGTAAGGATAGATTTGGCTTCATCAAATGCAGACCCATACATGGAGCTTGACAAAACTTTGAAAACATAGTCTTTCAAAATCATTTAAAAGTAAATGCAACTATTTAAGTATCTTCAATAAATAAAAAGCATCAAACTTCAGCAGCTTTCACTATTTTCAAATTAACCAGTTTTAAATGTCATGATGTTGATAGAAATGTCCTTTATACAGTTAGATGATAATAAACAACACATTTCTGTGGTCCTTGACATCATACATGTCTCATATTTGTGGAATTTGTTTCCAAAGATGCCCGTGCTGTGCTTGATTTAGTATAACTATCATTGCAAACCAGGTGCAACATGTTTTGTTGAACCTTTAACTATTGCTTATGAAAACTGGTATTTTGAATGTGCTATTAATGTTTAGATTGTGAGGTCACATGGGTCAAGGTCACGTTTGTCAAGCATGGTCAAAGAACTGTAGAAAGAACTTCATGGTATGTATGCTCATCACAAATCCGCATTTACTTAGTTTATATATGTTGACAATTCTGAAAATGCTTTTCGCAGGTGACAACTGACTTGAATATATGTTTTATATTTCAGAAAATATAGCCAGTTGTGAGAGAAGGAAATGCAAAAACCGCCCTGATGTCCTCTGCTATATTTGTGGATGTTACACTTTACCTAGGCAGCAAAACAAAATCACAGATCATGTGAATAAAGCTTACTTTAATTTGGCATGAAGCTGGGTAATCAAGACAAAGCTTGGGCACCCCATATAAGTGTGTAAAACATGTGTTGAAACCATATGTTGAAACACAGAGACAGTGACTCTTTCAAATACTTAGCTTTGTCTTGTAAAAGAATTAAGATTGGTGTGTTGATAGGTCACAGATGAGGTGCTTATTGCTACAGTTGTGTCTGATTTCTTGGGAAACAGGAAGTCATCAAATTATGAAAAACTTGTACAGACCCTGTTAACCAGTTTTCAAACACTGGGCTGCAACATGAGTGTAAAAATGTATTTCCTACACAGTCATCTGGACAACTTCCTTGAAAACAAAGTGCAATAAGTGATAAGCATAGAGAAAGATTCCACTAAGGCATCATGACTATGAAGACTAGGTGTCAAAGCAGGTGAAACGCAATTACGATGCTGACTACTGTTGGTCTCTACAAAGAGGCTGTAATGATGCATGTTATTCACACAAAGCAGCAAAGAGAAAGTTCCCTCCTTGAGTGGTTGAAACTCCAGTTTGATAGAATAATCTATCCTAAGATGTGTAATTAAACATTTTAAGTAACATAGTTCGTAAACAATAAAAAGTACTATTTGGTCTGTGTTTGATCCTTATTTCAGTATTGCATCATTTAATGGTGAAATTGACATTTTTTGGTAAAAAATGAATTTCTGTTGACGTGGTAGAAAATTTCTGAGGGCATTTCTTATCTCAGCACCATGAAATTAGGAAGGGCTAATTGTAAAAAGCAAGATAACTAAAAAATTTTGTGAAAATGTTCCTTTTTGTCACCAATAAGATAATAAAAGCAGCTGAACAGCACTATTACTTATGGGCGAACAATACAATTGTGTTTATTCTTTCTTTCTTGGTTCGGCCGCTGTCCGTGCAACATTTATATTCTTTCCTGTGCCTGTGAAATCTTGTATCCCTGTCGTAAGGCTTTACTTCCACACACGCCAGCTTAATTTAACTTGTCCGTAGTCGAAAGACACCTGTTGTTATGTCCTGTTATTTGTATTTGTGTAACCTCCTCCGTGTTGTTTTCCGTCCTTGTTTTCATATACATTCACTGCTTTCTTCCAAGGAATCTAATGCTCTTAGCTTAGTTTTTCCTTGGGGCTGGCCAGATTGGAGCAATCTCGAGTATAACCAGCCAAAATTGCAAAGATAATCTGGAACTCGGCTGAGGAAAGAAAACTCCGTCCTTGTTTTCTTTGTATCTGGATGTTTGTTGTCCCTTTCTTGTATCACCTAACTGTCTGGATGTTTTGCGTTCTTGTCCCATTTTGTATTTTTATATATATATATACATATATACACATATTTGAATGGCCATTGACTCTTACAAGTTCCTTTGCCTTTTAACAGGTTTTGTTTTTCATTCCATAGGTTGTCAAATATCACCCTCCTCACCAAGCAAGCTTGGTGAGGTTGCCAGTTTAATTCTTGATGACCTGGCCATGCAACAGGCTTTAGAGAGTTACATTGTATCAGTAACACTTGAGAGCAACCTCACACACATTCATACATACATACACACGCGCATGTGTGTGTGTGTTTAAATACACACACACACACACACACGTATATATATATATATATGGGAGAATGTACGAAAAAAAACAACAACAGACGAGGACAGATGGTGTAAACAACAAAAGGATGTATTAGAATGACGCTCGGGAATATATATATAGCCCATTGTTTTCAAGCCAATGAGAGAATCTCTACATATTTAGTCAAACTGCCTGAAATAACAGCCAAATCTTCAAATCTTCTCCTACTGACTTGGAAATAGAATGACACTTTTAACAAGGAAGGCCTAGATATATATATATTAAAAAAAAACAGGATGGGCACAGATGGAATGCCTTAGATCTAAGGTTTGTTCCATTAAGATTGACTCAGGATTAAACATCAATGACCCCACTCATCTTCTAAATTCAAAATAATTCCATGAGAGGGCTTCCATCAAATTATGGTCTTTTGATTCAGAGAAATTTTGTGAAAATACAAAAAATGTTTATTATATTAGAAATGTTCTAATTATAAATCTCACACAGAGAATTAAGCAGCAGTGTTACGATAAAGCAGCTGTATACTGTCAACTCAATGTGACAGTCCCAATAAGGGAATCATACTGCTACTATTTAGCCCTAGGAAGCTGGACCACTTCCTGTCGGCCTTGTCACATTTCCTGTGTTCTTATCGTAACACTGCTGCTTAATTCTCTCTATGAGATTTATAATTAGATCATTTCTAATTTTCGTAATCAGTGAATGTGTTTTCATTAAAAATGTATATATTTGCGAGGGTTTGGTATGCATTTTCAACCAGCTAGTGTTGCTACTTCAGGCTGATGATGAGCAATGACTCAGAAACATGTCCCTGAATGCACACTGAGCTGGGTGGGGCTGCTTGTCTCCCCCTCGCAAATATAAGGACACAGGAAATTGTCAAGGCCGACAGGGAGCGGTCCAGCTTCCTAGGTCTAAATAGCAGCAGTATGATTCCCTTATTGGGACTGTCACATTGAGTTGACAGTATGCAACTGCTTTATTATATTCTTTTACTTGTTTAAGTCATTTGACTGCAGCCATGCTGGAGCACCACTATTGAATTTCAAAAATTATTCATATGGCTGGTCATAGCATCCAGTGTTTGCTGGTTAAGTAGATGAAAGAGAAATAAAACTCCAGCCTGATATGAAACCAGTCAATCACAAATAGTTTTGTTATGTGTTCACATGGTATAAATTGAAATTGCCCTTGAAAACCATCAAATGTTTATTATTCAACAATACCACCATTACTTACTACAATATATTATGGCCACAGTACTTATTTACTGTAGGCAGCAATTATCTGTTTAAAGTCCTATAAGATCACACATTGACATCCATTCAATCTCAACTTGTATTTTTTCTTTTACATATTTTTAAATATAAACTCTATATGTTCAAGATGTCGATCTACATCTCACAATATATTTGTGTGCTGTACAAAAGTGCTTGAGAACAACTGATGTGGAATATCAAGGAAAACTCGACTCTGTTGAATTCAATTCTTTCTTTTTCCCTCTCTCCCCTTTCTTTATACTATTCCCTATAGCTGGATATTTTAAGTATGAAGAGTAAGTAGAGCAAAATGACTAGAGTGAGATTAAAAAACTGATGCGAAAATGTTTAGCATTTCGTCTCCAGCACTTAATGCTGATAAAATTAAACACCAGCAAAACATAAGGTATATTATATTAATGATTATATCATTTCCCCTTTCTATAAAAGAACATTGTGACTCATCAGAAGAAATCGTTTGGCCAAGTAAAATTGAATTGCTTAAAATATCTCTAGGCTTAAATGTCATGGTTTGTTTTCAATTTTAACTTTGGTCTGGAGAGAGAGAGAGAGAGAGAGAGAGAGAGTGAGAGAGAGAGAGAGAGAGAGAGAGAGAGAGAGAGAGAGAGAGAGAGAGAGAGAGAGAGAGAGAGAGAGAGAGAGAGTTCATCGGCCATGAGATTTAAAAGCTATTCTATGTTGCTAATGTCTTGGGAAAATCTCACAATTCCCATTTCCCTCACTCTGAAGTCAACAGCGATCAAGCTTCCATTGTTCAATATCGTTGATACCATTGATATAATTGTATCCTTTTATATATAACTAGCAAATGCCCACCCCGTCCATTGGACGGTTTGTATAGGTGAAGAGGGTTAACTTGGGCGGTGTTAAGTTGTGGAGATGCTTGGTGATTGTATGGAGTTGTTACTTTTGGTTTGGGCATTAAAGATTCCTGAGACGTTAAAACTGTTGACTGCTTCTTCTAATTAAGGAAAATTGATTGATAGTGTATCTTAACACAGTGAACCTTTCCAAAATTGTCATGAGGCCAATAAAATGAAGGAAAGGTGTTCAGCCCACAATATATACAACTTCCAGTGGAATTGGACATCATAATTAACCTTAAACTTTTTGCTCTCAAACACTTTCACATTAGGATAAGCACAATGTACACTTCCATAGTACATACCTCATATTGATACCTATACGTCAGACTGAACGCTGTTTTATCTCCAAAGTGAATATTGCAAGTAATATTTAAGCAATAAACAGTTCTTTGGCTTCTGCATTTGACGATTGGGATCTATTTTAAAACGGGGGCCACAGTATTTTGTTAACGAAACACTTTGAAACTTGGAACACTGGTAGAATGTGTCATATAAAACATCTTTTTCTCTTAGTCTTCTTAAAAAAAAAAGAAATCCCTAAGTTATTCCATGTTAAAGTTGTCGTATTTCTATAATTTCAACCAATCACTGACGTCCATTCAGCCGATATAAATTAAGTGCCGACTACATAAACAAACGATTCTGAAACAATTCTATCGGTGATAAAATTATTATTTCCTTGTCAAAAAATGGCTGAAGCATATTGGCAGTAGCTAATAAACCTTTCTATTATAGGCTAACCCTAACCCTAACCCTAACCTTAGGGTTAGGGTAAAACAGCAAATTTAAAAAGAAAAAAGCAAATAGAACGAAGAAAAAAAAAAGAAAATGAAAAAAGCAAATAAAACGAAGTAAAAAAAATGTCAGAAGTTATGGAGATTAAATACGCTTTACACCGCTTAATCAGCCAAAGGAGTAAATATAAACAACTGAATACTTGTCAGTGATTAGTTGAAATTATCGAAATAAGACAATTTTTTACATGAAATAAATTCGAATACAAAAATATTTTTCTGTTCTATAACACAAAAAATAGATAAGTATGCGAAGTTTGAAAGTCTTTCGGTACCAAAAACACTACGTAAAACATTAATGAAAACTGTGGCCCCCGTTTTAAAATAGATCCGACGATTGTGGCTTTATGTCTTTTATTTCAATTTTCAGTGGCGTAGTGGTAAGAACTATGAGATAAGTAACATTAGTTTCGAATAAAAATATAAATGGAAGTTTTAATCACTTGATGGACAGGCAGACAGAAACTGCTACTCAATAAAGGCGCAAAAATGCTTAGGGAAGTCTCTCCTCTCTCAAAAACTGACACAAAAAGAGTTGAAACTCGGGGGTGAAATTACACAATGTGCAATAAAATAACATAAGGCATGTTCTTTGCAAATCAATTTTATCTCGGAAGGCAATCTATATGAACCTACGTGTTAAATTGATGTATTACATGGGGCAAGTCGCAGACTAAACAATAAAAATCAAAAATAGTCAGTTTCAAAGTAGGGCATTTTCGGAAGAGTAACAGTAACCTAATCGGAAAAGTAGGTAATCACAGAAAGGACTAACCTTAAAGGGCTTTCAACTCCATGGAAATAACTATTGGAGGGCTGCCTTGTAAATCACATTCGTTGTCAATCCTCTGGGAGCGTAGTAAAATAGATTGGCCGAGTTTCCAGCTCTGGAACAGCCTACATACAGCTGCCTGTGTGAAAAACATGGAGTGCTGAGGTCCAGCCCAACCACTTTGAGTGACTGCCCCTGGGCTTTGTTGATGGTCATGACAAAGCTTAGACGTACGGGGAACTGTACCCTTTTCATTGGGAATACACAGTCAATTGGAATTAGTGGTATTCGGGAAATGAAAACAATGTCACCAACCCCTTGACCTGTTATGATTTTAGCCTCGATAACGTCATCCAACAATTGAGTTACAACCAATCGGGTGCCATTGCAAAGCCGAGGAGGTTCCAAGTTTCTCAGCAGAATAATTAAACCTCCAAGTCTGAGGCAGAGTTTGTGAGGTGGCATTCCCAACAGTTCTTGGGAGTTTAAAAATTCTGTTGGGTAAACCATTACTTGCGTTGGATCCGTTATTGAATCAATGGACGCATAGATTCGCTCCTGAGTTGGAAGTTGTTGAAGGAGGCACATGTTAAGAGCTTGGACGGTGGCGTTTGTTGGAGCTAAACTGGCCCTTTCATACATCCATTGGTGACTGTTATATGGACTGTTAGATATGTAATTCGTCTGACGTTCCGTGTGTCATGTGGTTCGTCTGAGTTCATTGTTTCATTGTTGTTGTCTTGTGGGACTGTCGTAGTAAAATGTCATTGATATATATATGGCGGACATGACTTTTGTTTATTCATAACGAACATTGGGTGAGTGCGTTCTTTGCATGTAATTGAACAATAAATGTAATAATTAAATTGTATAACTCGTTATGTTATCTCTACGAGTCACCCGAGGGAAACATAACAGAGTTTATTGGCGTCGCCGATAGGATACATGCTTACTTTACCGTAAAATTATTCATCGTAATAACAATGGCTGAAAAACAGACAGTAGAACTTATTAAATTGTTTAGGGAACAAATGGACAAGCAAATGCAACAACATCAGAGAGATATGGACGCTCTGTTAAAACTGTTTGGTGCTCGACAAGTTGAAGGCGATTCTAGTGGCTATTTTTCAGCTGCTTCAACAACAGTGTCGATTCCACCATTTACTGCGTTTGATTCAGCGACAGAACTATGGCCTGATTACTGGTCAAGATTCCGTACGTTTGTGGCTGCTAATGCTGTACCTGAAAAACGCATGGCACAAGTGTTCCTGACCAATCAGACTGCTACTGTTTACAAACAACTTGCTAATCTGGCTACCCAACAAAATCCGCCTAAAGATATCAACAACTTGATAATGGACGAAATCGTTGACTTCATGAAGGAACAGTTCGACCCTAAACTTTTCATTGTGAGAGAGCGTTTCAAGTTTTGGAGTGATATGCAGCGGAAGCCAGGCGAAACTCTCCAGGAGCTGGCAGCACGTATACGCCAGGATGCAGCTACCTGTGATTTTCCAGCGATCACCAACCCACAGGATGAAGCTCTGAGACAGAGATTCATATGTTCGGTTAACAATGAAGCGGTTCTGAAGGCGCTTTTTAAGATAAAAGACTCAGAACTAGATTTTGCCCGTGCTGTCCAGGTTGCCATTGAGACTGAAGACGCAGCAAAGGTTGCAAAAGAAACTGTATACGGTTACAAAACCAAGCAGGTGTACAAGGTCCAGCAGAACAGGAATAAGAGTCCTCAAAAGAAACATCAGCAGTCTTATTCCACAAACCAGGAGAAATGCTACCGATGTGGAAAGGCCCACAAAGCAACAGACTGTCCTTTCAGGGAAACCAAATGTCATTTTTGTGACAAAAAAGGGTCATTTGCAAGCGGTGTGTAGGAAAAAACAACATCAGCAACGCAATGGCCATTCACAAACTCCCGTGAAAAGAATCACAAAAGCTGAGCTAGTCAAGGCGATCCTAGGTGAAGTTTCCCGAGACACTCACAGTTTAATTGTGCCAGTAACAATCCAGAACAGACTGTTCACAATGGAATTGGACACTGCTACTACAGGCAATTTTGTTTCCTTGTCAGTCTGGAAACAACTTGGAAGACCAAAGCTGCAAGATGTCAAGCATCGCTATGAATCTGCCAGCAAGCACAACCTGCCTGTTCTAGGAACTTTCATGGGCCAAACCAAGGATCCAACAACTGGTAAGCAGGATCTTATACCTTACATAGTCACCAAGATCTCTGATCTTAATTTGCTGGGTCGGAATGCTATCCAGACTCTGGGAATTTCCGTAGACACTGCTCTAGGTTTGAAAAGCATAGACAGCCAAGCTAAGAGGGAAGGTGCAGAAGGGATGTATCCAAAGACCTCAAGCGAGCCCTATGTTTCCCTGCAGCAAGATTGTCACAACATGTGTGATGAATTTCCAGATCTTTTCAAGCAAGAATTGGGATGTCTCAAGAACTTTGAACTGGAAGTGAAGTTCAAATCGGACGCAACACCAGTCTTTCACAAGGCACGTCCAGTCCCATTTGCTCTTCGTGATGACCTGACCAAAGGTTACGAAGAAGGCATCGCCAAGGGAATCTGGAAGCCTGTTCAATTCAATGAATACGGAACGCCAGTGGTACCGATTCGTAAAGCACACGCTTCAAGCAACCTGAAGCCCAAACTACGGATTTGTGGGGACTACTCTGTGGGAATTAATGACCAACTTGCTGATCACCGTCATCCAATGCCACTCCCTGCTGAACTGATGCAGAAACTCGGAGGTGGATTCGGATATACAAAGATAGACCTTGCTGATGCCTATAATCAGATCAAACTGGCTCCAGAAAGTCAACGCAGACTCGCACTCAGCACTCACCGTGGAGTACTCCTACAACAACGACTCCCTTTCGGAATCAAGTCAGCACCTGGTTACTTTCAGGAGATCATGGAAAACCTGACCCATGATCTACCTGGAGTGGCCGTCTTCCAGGATGACATGCTCGTCAGTGGGAAAGATGCAAACAGTCACTTAAACAACCTAAAGTGTCTGCTCACACGTCTAAGCGACAATGGACTCAGATGTCGCCGTGAAAAGTGCCAGTTTGCACTACCCAGTGTAGAATACCTTGGACACATTTTGTCGGCTGAAGGGATCACTAAGGGATCCAAAGTCGAAGCAGTCTTAAAGATGCCATCTCCAACGAACGAATCAAGCTTGAAATCTTTCCTAGGTTCAGTTCAGTTTTATGGAAAGTTTATCCCAAACCTAGTCAGTATAGCAGAGCCACTCTATTGCCTTACGAAAAAGTCAACTATTTGGAAGTGGGGAGATGAGGAACAGTCAGTTTTTGATCACTTGAAAAATGTACTTTCATCAAGTCAAGTTCTGATACACTTCGATCCAAACAAAACTTTGGGACTGGCTTGCGACGCATCAAACGTTGGTATTGGAGCAGTCCTGTTTCACCGCTATCCTGATGGAAGCGAGCGCCCAATATCCAATATGTCCAAGACTCTCACTTCTGCACAGCGTAACTACAGTCAAATTCAAAAGGAAGCCCTAGCTATCATATTTGGCTTGCAGAAGTTTTACCAATATTTGTACGGTCGTAAATTCGTACTCGTGACTGACCACAAGCCACTGACATCACTATTCAGTCCGAGGAAAGGGACGCCACTTCTCGCTGCTAACAGACTAGCACGATGGGCCTTGTGGCTGAACCAGTTTGACTACACCATTGAATATCGGAAATCAGCAGATCATGGCAATGCTGATGCCCTCAGTCGCTTGCCATTCGGTGATGACAACGACTTTGACAGAAAGGAAAATGGTGAAGACATAGACATGGTGTGTGCCATCAAAGCTCTTAGTATTCAAGTCCAACCTGTGGATGCTAACGTCCTCCGTCAAGAGTCAGGGAAAGATCCAGTGATATCTACAGTGATGCGCTACGTCCGTGAAGGCTGGCCACCAAAGAACATGGAGATCAATGACGAAGTCAACAAGTTCCGTAAGTTATCAAACTCACTTAGTATCTGTCATGGATGCCTTATACATGGATCTAGAGTTGTGATTCCACATAGCTTGCAGCCAAAGATCCTCAATCTTCTGCATCTTGGACATTTTGGCATGGAACGCATGAAACAACTAGCAAGAACTGCTGTTTATTGGCCTGGTATCGATGCTGCTATAGAGATAGCCAGTCGACGATGTGATTCATGTAACGAACATCAAAGGCAGCCATCTAAGCCTCCAGTTCACCCATGGATGTTACCAGAAAAGCCGTGGAGCCGCTTACATCTGGACCATGCAATAAATTTTATGGGTAGAGATTGGCTGGTGATCACAGATGCTTATTCCAAGTACCCATGCATTCATCCCACTTCCTCCACGTCCTCCAAAGCCACTTTGAATCTGCTTGAGGAAGACTTTGCGCACTTCGGATTTCCTCACACACTGGTCACCGATAATGCACCAACTTTTACGTCTGAGGAGTTCCAGAGCTGGTGCAAAGAACGCGGGATCACACACCTGACAGGGGCACCTTACCACCCAGCTACCAACGGAGCAGCGGAACGTTTGGTGCAGACCTTCAAACAAGCTCTGAGGAAGTCTTCTCTTCCGCCAACACGAGCACTTCAAGAATTCTTGATGCAGTACCGGAGAACACCGACATCCTGTGGATTCTCTCCAAGTGAACTTTTGAATCACCGGCAGATACGAACAAGGATTGATTCTCTGCTGCCATCGCCAGTACACATTGCTCAAGGCAAACAGTCTAAGGAAGCACATAAGTCTCAGGTGACTCCAAGCTCGGCTGATGTCGCTAAAGTTACCAGGCAGTACAAGGCCGGAGATCCTGTGTATGCACTCTACTATGGACCTCGCCGAGACAAAGATCCCCGATGGGTACCAGCAATCATTAAGAAGTCATTGGGTACTCGCTGCTTTAACGTGAAGGTCATACCTCATGGCCCGATGTGGAGACGACACTGGGAACAGCTGCGACCGCGGTACACAACTGAGAAAGACAATGAACCTGGTGATGCAGAAAACACTGTATTTGAATTTGCAACAGATCACCCGATGGAGATCTCGGAAACTGTGCCACTAACACAAAGACAAACCAGACCCAAGACCATGTTACCCGTTCCAGAGTATGGACCAGACAACCCAAGACGGTCCAAGAGAACCCGTAAAACCCAAGAGAGACTTTGCTGTTGATACTTCTTGTGTAGCATCAATTTCAGTGGGGAGGTGTTATATGGACTGTTAGATATGTAATTCGTCTGACGTTCCGTGTGTCATGTGGTTCGTCTGAGTTCATTGTTTCATTGTTGTTGTCTTGTGGGACTGTCGTAGTAAAATGTCATTGATATATATATGGCGGACATGACTTTTGTTTATTCATAACGAACATTGGGTGAGTGCGTTCTTTGTATGTAATTGAACAATAAATGTAATAATTAAATTGTATAACTCGTTATGTTATCTCTACGAGTCACCCGAGGGAAACATAACAGTGACTGATGTAGTTTGTTGAAAGGTTGGGGTAAACTGTTCTGCGAAGATCCTCGTGGCCGGAGACGTAGCTACCGATGGTGCTTATGTCAGCCAAACCATTTGCATCCATTGGTAAGTTCCCATTACCAACATCCAATAACTTTGTAGCATAGTCATCATCACCCGCTTGTTAGTGAAGAATCGAATGCATGTCAATGGTTAACTTTTTCGTCTGGACGAAACGCCAAAGATGAGAATGTTTGATGCAAGCTTCTATTTCATTACCTGGGTGGCCTTTTGGGACGATGGGAAGAGTTTGACGAAAGTCCCCAGCAAGAAGCAAAACAACGCCACCAAACGGTTGAGAGCTGGAGCGTAGGTCTTGTAGTGTTGCATTGTTGCCTCATCACAGACTATCAATTTACATTTTTGAAAGACAACAGCCTCATCAGAATTCTTCCTTATGTTGGTTGAAGGATTTTCGACATGACTGATATTAAGAGGAAGCTTAAATGTTCAATGGACTGTTCTACCGCCGTCTAACAGCGTGGCTGCTATTCCTGAACACGCCATTGCAATGGCTATCTGCCCACGTTGGCGAACTTTGGCAAGAAGGAGGTTGAGTAGAAATGTCTTTCCTGCGCCGCCTGGCGGATCAAGGAAGACGTCTCCAAAGAATACGTTGTTTTTATACACTAAAGACAATGTATTCAATGTTGTTTATTCAGTTATGGGACACAGGTTGCAATTATACATTTGGTCATTGTTAGACTTTACTATTAGTAAACGAGAAAAATGACAGGACTCCTCTCTACACTAGGTACCGCTAAGTTTCCTCGGTCATTGATTGACAAATCTTGCTATATAAACAATCTGAAATAATATACGTGTTTCTGACTGCCTTACTGGTCCAACAGTGTTGAAATTGTGATCTTCAACCATTAATTTTACCTGATGTTTCTTAAACATTAATAATCTCCAAACGGTGCTGCTTTGCCGTGTGATCTACAATTTAAAGGAAGATTATTTCAGGTTACTTTTTAGTTTACGTTTCAATTTTTAAATTTTTTAATAAATTCTTTTGTGCATACTTTGCATGGTATTTTTTCAAAATTCTTACTATTTTGATAATAATAATACCATGTTTCATTTATGTTTTAGTAAATAATAATAAGAAACCAAGAATAAAACAATATGATTGTAGTAACGCCGTGCGCATGCGTAGTCTCACGCATGCGTGGAATTAAACAACCAAGCGTTCCCGCTTCTATTCTATCTCTCTCTCTCGGTCGGCCGGCCATGAGCATGGACGTGTCAAGCAGTGTCTCCAACATTCCAACTCTGGAGACAGTCTCTTTACGTCCCAACAACTATACTCACACACACAGAAGCTGTAACAACAAGAGCTAAAGATGTATATATTTACCACCTGAATAAATGTTGTTTAAGTTGATAGTCTGGAGTTCAGCGTTCCGTTATATTCGTAATTTTATATAGGAAAGTCAGGTATACATCTAATGATGTATAACCAACTTTCCTAAACTGGTGACCCCCGACGTGATTCGAACACGCAGCCCGCTGAGCTGCAATAACCCACTTTCTATAAAGTGGTGACCCCGACGAAGAAACAAACGCAGCATGGACTCTGGACTACCAACTTATAACTGGTGAACCCGACTAAAGAACAAATGCGGCCATGGAGACTGAACTACTAACCAGCATCATCGTCATGACCAACACGATTCTACGATTACTACGCCACCAACATCTCCAACCATAGTCAACACGGCTTACTACGTATTACCAACATCAACAAGCGCGGTTTTTATCTCGCCTCTGTTAGAGTGGCTGTTTCCACTCACGATAAACAGACAAGAATTACAGCCTGCGACTTTCCAATTGTGTACTCAAAAAAAAAAACTTGGTATAAAACTCTCACGTGTTCTGACTTTCTATCTGCTGTGATATCTCACATACATATAGACGGCCTGTCTTTTATTATGTTCTTATATGTTGCATTCACACTCTCACATATACATACATCTTTTATGCCACACTCAATATCTCTTGTTATTCATTTCATACGGTCATCTTTTATCGTCTCGTTGCTGGCTATTTGTGTTGTCGTAGTATAACATTATTTGTATATCATCATTGATATATATTTTGTGTTCGACCGTGTGACACGTTTAAATAAAAGGAGTCCTCTGTTTTTCCATTCGTCACCATTTCTACTTTTTGAGTTCGCACGGTCGTTCTTTCATTTTGGGTTAAGAAAATTTTCTTCGAGATTTTCGCTAATGGGCGTACAGAGATTTGTCTGTCGACCGTCTGTAAAAAGCGCACCTTTTCAAACACCCATCACCAAACAGCCTTTTCGCCACCAGCTTCGTTCAACCAAGATTACCACCGTGACGACAACAATTACTACTACCAACTACAAGCATTCCCCCCGACGTCGCCAAGTTTCAACAGGACATTCTATCTCCTTGTGGGACTCTTGTACGAACTGGATTTTTTCTTTACAGACACTTTCACTTGTTTTGTGTTTTCACTCACACACACACTTGTGCACTCATATATTTACTTTCCTTTCAGAGAAAACAAACAATCAGACTTTTACATCGCGTGATTCCAGTTTCCTGGACAGTTGTCATCACGGTTGTTTTGTCATTGTCATTTCATTTGTACATTGCATGCATGTATCACACGAGTGTACATTTCATTTCTTTCATTTTTCTTTGTGTGTGTTTTGTGCTACATCTTGTGGGTGGTTTTCAGTGCCCATCCTGCCTCAGGCGTTCTAACAGATTTCATATTATCGTGCGTTTCCGCACTGGCAAGGGAGCCCTGTAGTAACGCCGTGCGCATGCGTAGTCTCACGCATGCGTGGAATTAAACAACCAAGCGTTCCCGCTTCTATTCTATCTCTTTCTCGGTCGGCCGGCCATGAGCATGGACGTGTCAAGCAGTATCTCCAACATTCCAACTCTGGAGACAGTCTCTTTACGTGTTTAGCTGTCTCTCTTCATCTTTCGAACTTACGCTCGACAGCTCGCTTACATCTACATAACAACGTCCCAACAACTATGCTCACACACACAGAAGCTGTAACAACAAGAGCTAAAGATGTATATATTTACCACCTGAATAAATGTTGTTTAAGTTGATAGTCTGGAGTTCAGCGTTTCCTTATATTTCTAATATTATATAGGAAAGTCAGGTATACATCTAATGATGTATAACCAACTTTCCTATATGATAATTAAAATAAGCGCGTAGATCACACAAGCTTGACAGCCGCCAGTTTTGCAACGAAAGTTGGCAAAATTTCACTGTTTTCCCCTTCTCTTCGAGTTTCCTTCATTTCTCCACCACAACGTCATCTAAAAGGTTATTTCTTCGTAAAAATGGAACTGCCTTCGTCTCGTCGCTCATCACATTGTAAAAATCTTTAGCCAACATTTTAACGGTTATTAGAAATTAAAAAGTAAACTAAAAAGTAACTTAAAGTAATCTTCCGTTAAATTGTAAATCACATGCCAAAATAGCACCCTCCAAACTATTTTAGGGCAATATATGAAATTATTTTTCATGGGGATTTAATTCATTCCTATACTATACATTCATAATGTACATCAAATTCTTGTTACTCCATCAGTGCTCTTACCTACCCTCATTCCATTAAGTCGCATTATCTCAGAGCTCTGTTATATCTATAATATATCAAATACAATAGTACGTTCCTACCTGCCTTTCGTGTCACGCTAAAGGAAATAACTCGAATGGAGAAAGATACATAGGCAGAGAGAAGGATAGGTAGCGAGACAGACGAAGAGTGGGAGGGAGGGAAAGAGAAAGTAAGATTCTGAGAAGCTGAGTAAGAGCAGGAGTTTAAACAATCTTCTCTCTCACATACACGTACACACACACATATGCGCGCGCGCACACACACTCACATTCGCACACATGTATCGAGGTGCTAGAGTCGATTTTTTCGACTAACACCCTTTAAAGCGGCTCCTCCCCACCACACTGTAGTCCAATGACTGAAACAAGTGAAAGAAAAAAGATATTTAAAATGTTCACACCCCACCGATCATTTGCCTACCGTCAGTTTGTGTCTTTTCAACTGTTACAAATAATACTTTTTTTTTTTTAATATGGTGAATGTGTAACACCCCCACTTAAATTTTATAACACTTCCACTTAGATTTACTCGCCTCGCCTACTCTCCCCACCCTTTTGTCACCTTGTGTTTAACTCGCTTGATAGTGAACTAAACCAATCCTGCCTTTTTAAAACTGCTTTCATCTGGCATTTACTTCCAAATAACTTTGTTTTACCTAACTATTAATCATAATAAAGGTATTTTTATATCAGCTTAAAGCTTATAGCGATTAGCGAGCAATGATTAAGGAAAATAGTCTAATAAAGGGGCATATAAGCTCTCGACAGAAAATAAGAAGGCTTTCCTATTCACGCGTGAGTCGAACCCACATCCCTTTGTTAACGCGACTAAGTGTGTTACCTTTACACCAGCGAATCAGCCTCCTGCCGTATAAAAAAAACCATTCGCACCGAAAGCATATAGAAAGTTTGTGTACATATAGAAAACCAAACGCGAACTATTATAGCTCTTAAATTTGACAGGAAAAGCTGGTGTAACGGTAATACATTTAGTCGCGTTAACAAGGGGATATGGGTTCGACACCCACGTGGATAGGAAAGCCTTCTTTTTTTCTGTCGTGGGCTTATATGCCCCTTTATTAGACTATTTTCCTTAGTCATTGCACGGTGTACACCATAAACTTTAAGCTTATATAAAAATACCATTATTATTATTATTTACAGGATTATAAAAACGGCGCCGCATAAAAAAACCATTCGCACCTAACTATTAATATTGGTTTCAAATATTGGCACAAGGCCAGCAATTTTTGGGCTAAGTCGATTACATCGACCCATTGTTCAGCTGGTACTTATCTTATTGATCCCAAAAGATAAAAGACAAAGTTGACCTTGGTGGAATTTGAACTCAGAACGTAAAAGACTGACGAAATGCTGCTGAGCATTTTGCCCGGCATGCTAACGATTCTGCCAGTTCACTGCGTTTACCTAACTCTTAATACTGATGATGTCCTGGGTATGATTTTAAGCTGTAGGATTAAGGTTTGGTGTTCCAGAGTTTTGAGGAGTGTAGAATCATCTCTTAGCCACTACTGCTCCCAAGTCTTCTCTAACTCAAAGTAGTAGTACCTGTTAGGATCCCAGTTAAGGGTTAATCAGCTTGTCTTGGAAGAAACTCCAAGCACAAACCCCGCACTACTTAGTGTATGCCTTGGGAAAGGAAAAGGTTAGGGGAGTCGACCTCGACAGCAAAACAAAAAGTAGAGTCCCTCAGACAGTCCGATGTCTTCTTTGATACCCTTCCAGCAACTCGTGCATAGGTGCAGTTCTTTACCCTGTTATAGCAATTCATCCAGGAGAAGTCCACTCCAATGTAAAACTTACAGCTTGCTGGTCACTACAGCCGTCTTAGCCCGTTGAGCTACTGAGATCGGACCTCCAAGACTAAACAGGATCGGATTGCACGAATTGACTCTCACTTTAAAACAACAAAGTGCAGGCAAGAAAACATATTTGTCCTAAATGCGCCAGAGCTTTTCGTTCGAGGATTGATTTAAATAGCCATTTGAAGGCGTGCCGCTCTTCCTCGTGATCATAGGACATAAAGAACTGCTATGAATATTGATTAGTTCAGATTGTTAATTATACTCAAGTGTCACTGAATTTCGTTTCATATTAAATTATATAGACTAAAAAGTAAAAACCACCACCTCTTTCAAGTTGTTATTTGGCCACAGATCGTCTGATCGTCTTTATACATGCATGCATGCATGCATGCATGCATCCATCCATCCGTACGTACATACATACATACATACATACATACATACATACATACATACGCCAGAGAGGTAGCCAGGTTCTAAACTTAAAGGAACGAGCACATAAAAAGGAAACGCTGTGTCACATACCAAACGATTTTTAACTCATTTCTCTTATATCCCGCGAAATATTTCATCAGTTATACGTAATTATATTCTACGTTCAGTAATTTCATGTTTCAGTAACAATGTCATTTATGTATGACACGTATAGATGCTATAGGTGTGACGTGAAAAAGATGAAACTCCACAGGATTGTCTGGTGTCGAGAGGTTATGATGTCAGGGTTTGTTTTGGTTCTTCAGATGTCAGCGGCCATCAACACATCACAGGAGATTGAGCAGACAGTTCAAAAACACGTGAGGATGGTCATATAAAGTAATGACTCCAGACAGGTCTTCCAAGGCCACGCAATTAACAAAAAAAAAAAAGAGTTTTTAAAAAATTGTTGAAAAGGCGTCACTTTTGAAAAATGTGCTCATGGGAAGTGGTCGCTCCTTTTGTTCCCCCTATTACCTACGCCACCGACATGCGTACGTGCGTATGTACGTATGTGTGGACGTGTCTAGTATTTAGTTTATACCGGAAACTGATGATCCGGAACGTTCAAAGCCTCTTTCTTATAATCTGCACTAGTTTATACTAATATAACAATACCTGTATTTCATTGAATTAGTAAATTTGACATTTGCTTAATTTAGAGCGCGTTGACCAGGGTGACGATCCCAAATTCGGAAAAAATCAGTTATTCGGAAAGGCTTTGAAACGAAAGTTTCCGGAAAGTTGATGTATTAGCTTCGTAAATTATAAACAAATAGTTAATGAAATATTTCAAGATCTGAAGTAGGAATGTAGATACTAATGCGTGACAACAGTGAAAAAATGTATTCATCGAGAAACTATTTTCAGTTTAATTTCATACATTTTCGACTAGACTGACACACCTTCGTTTTGCAGGAAGTGATTTGAGTATACTAATATACGTTTTCACCTGCAGTTTGCAATTATCTTAAACATAAGGGAGCGTTGTGCATAACGAATTATATGAAGAGATATTTGTAAATGAAGTTCTGTTTAAGAAAAGCTTTGTTCAAGTTTTATGAAATAAGGCGTGATCTTGATATAAGAGGACAAAACGTACAGTGAGTCCTACCGTTTAAAATCAATAGTGTTGTCACTGTAAAGCGGCGAGCTGGCAGAAACGTTAGCACACCGGACGAAATTCTTATCGGTACTTTGTCTGCCATTACGTTCTGAGTTCAAATTCCGCCGAGGTCGACTTTGCCTTTTATCCTTTCGGGGTCGATAAATTAAGTACCAGTTACGCACTAAGGTCGATGTAATCGACTTAATCCGTTTGTCTGTCCTTGTTTGTCCCCTCTATGTTTAGCCCCTTGTGGGCAATAAAGAAATAAGAAACGTTAGCACACCGGGCGAAATACTTAGCGGTATTTCGTCTGTCTTTACGTTCTGAGTTCAAATTCCGCCAAGGTCGACTTTGTCTCTCATCCTTTCGGGGTCGATAAATTAAGGACCAGTTGTGTACAGGGGTCGATTTAATCGACTGCCCCCCTCCCAAAATTCCGGGCCTTGTGCCTAAAGTAGAAAAGAATATTGTTGTTGTTGTTGTTGTTTAACCCTGTGTCAGCCTTGACTGAACGTACCTATATTCAAAACATTCCAGTCATGACCATCGCATTTTCTCATGCAGCATATCTTCGATTATAGTACCTCGTGCGTGATTTCTTTTCAAGACAGTAAGGTTTGGTTTGTGAGAGAGAGATCTGGCTGCTATTTCTAGTGGATCGACCGACCATACAGAGGATCCCTTGATGGCTCCTTTTCTCCTGTTCGTACTATTGTTGATTCAAAGAAATAGGCGGTGAGCTGGCAGAATCAATCGACAGGGCGTGAGAGAAAATGCTTTGCGGTATTTTTTCCGGCTTCTTACGTTCTGAGTTCAAATCCCGTTGACGTCAACTCTGCCTTCTCTCCCTCCAAGGGTCGGTAAAGATAAAGTACCAATTGAGTGTTGGGATCGATGGTATCGAGGAAAACTGTCTTCAAAATTGCTGGTTTTGTGCTAAATTTTTCAAAAAACCATAAAGGCGGCGAGCTGGTAGATTCGTTAGAGCATCGAGGAAAAGGACTGGCGCTATTTATCCCGATTCTTTATATTCTGAGTTCAAATCATGCACAGGCCAACTTTGCCTTTCATCCTTTCGGGGTTTATAAAATAAAGTACTAATCAAATACTGAATTCGATTGTATCAACCGAAGCTCTTTGAAAACTGCTGGACGTGTGTCTAACTCAGACACCATTGTCGATTCAAAAAGAAATTCTCAAAATTAATAGTGGGGGAGGGGCGGTATTCTAATATTCTAAGTCTACCTATTTTTCCCCTTCTGTGTAATATTGTCTATTATGTATTCTACAAATTATAACTCACAGGAACTGCGTCGACATCTCCAGCAGACATTGAAATGAATGGCAGCTTTGATTCGAGGAAATAAAGAGTCCGTCTTGGAATAAATTAAACACATCATAAATGCTGCATGATGCAGGGTGTGGGGCATCCTACTGTGGAAATAGGTTACTACGAGATATAAACCTAGGAAAAGTACATTGTAGTCAGTGGCGTACCAATCACAAGTGTCTCCCGGGGCGGATGTGATGTTTATTTGGCTGCCCCTTAAAAGTTCTAACACTTCAAAAGGCCAAAAACGGAATAATACAGGTATATATGTATGTAAAATAAGAAGACAAACTGTAGCAACCATTTATTTCCCTCAAATTTACTTTTATAATGTTTACACAAAAAAAATAATAATAATAGGGAAAATATGTTAAAGAACAGAAGATGAGTGAATTACAAAAATAAACGATTTACAAATCGATTTTACGTGCCTTCCTCTTCGCGAAATCTCGAATGATTTCATTAAAATTAATTTTATCCGCAAGGTCGCGCTCTATGGATAGTATTGCCAAATCAGTCAACCTTGTTTGATTTATTGTTGACCTGAGATGATTCTTGATGAGCTTTAGTTTCGCCGCTAGCAACACCAATGGCACGAGTTAGGAAGACTCTTAAAAGTATTACAATATTTGGCCAATAAGATTATATTTCTGAATAAACTAGAGAACTTGCAAAGGCCCTTCAATGTCTTCAGCGTCAGCAGCCGCCAAATAATTTTGCAGTCTTGCCCTTTTAATCAGACAGAAAGTCTTCTCTCTTAATATTCTCATCAAAAGCATCTACATCACAATTACACTCTTTATCTAACAAACTGGACGGTGTGAGAAAGGTGTATTTTTTTTTTTTTTTTTGCAATATCTTGAAGTCTTTCGAATCTAGAGGTTATTTCTTCAAATACACTGACAACATTTCTCTTCTTAGCTCAGCGTCGTAGCTGAGAGCGACTTCGATGCTTTCTTCGTAGCTCATTCTTTTATTTTTGCGAATTCGACGCTCTGTGCTGATTCCCATATCAGACCAAATTTCAGTTGAATAGGCCAACGCGTCATCTACTGTTTTGTTTCTGCTTACAAGTAGAGAAGTTTTCAAGGCTGATAGTTTAATGGCATATTGTTGCAACTTCAGACCTTTCGTTTGGAGGTGCTTTTGAGTGTCATTAATTTCGAGAAGTATTTCTCTTCAAAGGCCAAGAAATGACAAGAAAGAAAATGACGGCATCGCCTGAAGAATTAAACTTGCATCAGATTTCGTAGTTGTGTTTTCTGTATCTTCCATCAACCGTTCTAGCGCAGCGGTGATTTCCGTGTATTTTGTATGTACAACCTTTACTGCATCTGCTCGACTACTCCATCTTGTTTCCCCAGCCCGTTTGATAGTTGCCCCAGTTATCTCAATCAAGATATCCCATCGATGAGTTGAGGCTGAGAAGAATGAAAATAAACGATCCAATGTGCCAAAAAATGTAACTGAATCTGCACCCATTGAAGCTGCATGCACAGCTGCTAAATTCAGAGAGTGATCGGTACATGGCACAAATACAATCTTTGGATTAACTTCTGTGATGCGCACTTGAACACCGGATCGATGACCTGCCATTACTGCCGCATTATCAAATGCTTGTCTACGACAGTCTTGAATGTTAATGTCGTCTAGTTCTAATTGTTTCAGAATCATTGATGTAATTTGCTCAGCATTTTTGCCTTTCATCTCAATAATATGAAGAAAGGATTCTTCTACTTTTACTTCCTTTTCATCTATTTTAACATAACGTAGCATCTGAGAAATTTGCTCAATATGAGAAATGCTTGAAGTACTATAAAAAATATTGCAAAGTATTTACTCTGTTTACATCATCGATAACTTTCTTTCTCACTTGATCTTCCAGGACGTTCACAAATTCATTCTGAATTTTTGGTGAGAGATAGGGAGTTGTAAACTTATGAATTTTTTCTTTCACCAAATGTTCACGTAACACTGGATCGAATTTTCCAATCGGTTGAAAATTTATTTTCATTTGCCTTCTCAACTCGAATGTCTTCTCTATGGTCTCGTAAAGCTAGGTTTTGCTTAGCAAGAAACATAATTATGTCCCAGAATCTAGTTAGGATTTGCTTTGTTTCATTTTCAACAAGAGTTTGTTGTTCTTTGTCTATTACCTTGCCTTTGGAAAGGCGAATTTCTAGCTCTTTCTACTCATGCGCAGGGATAGATTCATATTCTTGTATCTAACGATTCAACTTCCACCAAGATTTGAAGCCATCAACTGAGCAAAACTTTGAGTTTTCATTTGAAAATAGCTTACAACGAAAACAAAACACGGCTTCTTTCGATGGAGAGTATATCATCCAAGTTCTCAAGATTGTTTCCCCGTTTTATAAAGTTCAAAAGACCAGTTTCTTGACAGCCTTCTAGTTTTCCCTTCCAGTTTTGCTATTTGTCCTGGACGTACAACTTCTTTGAATTCACAGTTAATACTTTGCACAACCTTCGATCCTTGTTGTACAAGGATTTCCCGAATATCGTTTCCGTCATTAAATTTAGCAGGCCACATCTCAATGTCTTTCAAATTAATATTAGAGTTTTGTTCTTCAGTAGTTTGTGGTGGATCAGCATCATCAACTTCGTCTTCTATCTTCTTTTCAAGTGGCACTTCATTAACATCATCTTCATGACGTTCAACAGTAATACCAGTTTCGTCTGGACAGTCGGATCTGATGAGAAATTTAATTATGGCAACTTCATTTCGCCTTTCTTCTCTCGTTTTTCTTACTTTTTTTCGAAATGCTACCTCGCTTCATCTCAAATCGTAAATTTATATGAATAAGACCAAATAGAGTATAGACCAACCTAAAAGATAATCAACTTTCTGAATATCATCGACGCAATATTACTGTATTAACAATATTATACAATATTATGTATATTACACAATATTAACACGCAATACAAGTTTACTGATGATAAATTTAAATTTTATGGAAATTTTAATAGCTGCTATACATTATTAGAGTCTATAATATTTATACTACATTTATATTAATGATATATTAATACAAATAAATTGTGCCGCCTAGGGCGGACAGTCCTTCCCGCCCCACTCTTGGTACGCCATTGATTTTAGTAAATCTAGATACTAATTTGGTATACAATTCTGACCAAGATCTTGTTCAAACTTCAGAAATAGAGTGGTTACGCTGATTGTTCTTTGCGTTGGTGAAATTTGCTTACTTCAAAACTATGCACCAAGACTTTGCAGGCTTCATACTATAAACCTAACCCCTGCACTGTTGTTATTGTCACCGTATGATAATCCATGAAAGCTCTGATGAGCGGTTGTCTTACTTTCTGTTACTGACAGGACACCAGCACTCTTTCTCTGCTGACTTGACCAACGTGTTCATTGCCAATGCAAAGAGAGATACTGAGATGACGCTAAAATTATCTCCACTTCTTGTTGGTGCTGTTCAAATGTCAACAGTCTAGAGAAAATCTTTAACCTGAACTTGCTGATTTTATCCATTATGAGGCCTTTTACTTTCTGGACTACATGGTGTTTTTCTACTACAGCTTTAACCAGCGTGAGTGATATCGAGCCATAGGTATTGGCCAGGTCCAGCCACAACACATCTAAGTCTTTTTTTGTTTTTGCTGTCGTACCTACCTGTTGAGCTGAGTCATCGCGCCTGTGTGTTCAAGGCAACCAGAGACTCTAGGTTTGCTTCCCTTCTGTGCCGACGTATGGATGTATCTATTGTTCAGTAGAAAACCTCTTTGACACAATGCTGAAAAATCATGCTCTCTACGCCGAGCAAAGAGATGACGTGAAATTGGCCTATATCCTCAGCTCTCTCCTCTATGGGGTATGTGTATCCCTTTTGCATTTTTCCATGACAGGGTATCCATCACTCACCTCCAAATCATCTTCAGGGCCGTCCAAAGCCGATAGTATAGCATTGGACAGTTCTTATAGCTCTTTTATGGACTCCACTTGGGCCTGGTGCATAATTAGTTTTTGCCTTTCTTACTACTTCTCTCACTTCTCTAGAGCAAGGCCTTTCCAAATTGAATATCATCGTTGGTTCTGGTGATATCATAAGTGCCTTGTATGAGGCCAGTAGTTAGTCTCTCATTATCGCTGTAAACATTTGAGAAGTGCTCGTTAATGACATCCTTGGAACAGGTCAATTGACTGGTCCTCTTCTAACAGGGGAGATGCTTCATCAATTTGTAGGGGATTAGGCAGGAATGCAGTTCCCTTCCTTGACCTCTCCTTTCATCTCCTTCCATGGCTCTCTTGCTCTCGCCAGTATCAGGAGTTCCTTCCTGAAACCACTGCGAGTGAAATTCCTGGCGGTACGTTATGTCCTTGTGCAAAACATTTTTTTTATTTCACGTTGCTCCAGTTCACTCAGCTGT
Source organism: Octopus bimaculoides (assembly GCF_046866305.1). NCBI lineage: Eukaryota > Metazoa > Mollusca > Cephalopoda > Octopoda > Octopodidae > Octopus > Octopus bimaculoides. The sequence continues at coordinate 109,389,827 of NC_142929.1, forward strand.
GCTTCCAGCCTGTTTCTCTTATCCAATGAACAGAAATCACTAAGTTTTGTTGGTTTTTGCTGAACAAAAAGTAGCAATGTGTATTACTTGCGTATTTGAAATTGGGCATATCTAAAATTCTCTAATTATGTTATTCTAGTCACTGAATCAAAACAAGACGTTTTCCCGGCGGACATTCAACATTTTATTTAATTGTATTAACCACGGTAAATTAAAGATTTTAACCCTTTCAGACCTATAGTATTATTAACACTTAACTGAATTAACCTCAAAAACACTGGCTAATGATTCTATTTTTTCTTTTCTTCTCTTTATTTCTTTTATTTATTTATTTACTTATTTATTTTGCATGTATTCCATTAAATTTGAGTGAACGAGTGACTTTTATTATAGCAATTACTGTCAACTATTTTTAAAACACAAAAAGTAATATAATTTAGCTAGATCATTCAACTTTCTAGCCTGACTCGTATTTTTATAGATTTTTATCTTTGTACGCTCAGTGGAATTGCAACGATATGGCATGGTATCTATTAATTATATTACTTATAAACTCATACATAATTTCAAACAACTTTAACATGGTGAGATTTTGGACAAGAAAATTGTCAATGCTTATACTGACATCGCACTTTTATAAAACATGTTTTTGGCTAATTTGATAAACAGTAAAAATTCTGAAAAATCTTCCTTCTAATACATGTTGACTTAATATTTTCGCAAACCATGTATTTTTGTGCGGTTACTAGTATACTATATGCATACTAGTAACAGTATAAGTACGAATAATAGTTTGTTTAATTGAAATATAGGTGTGTATTCAACGAAGAATTAAGTATCGTTACTGTAATGGTTTCTGCTCTCAAAAGCTGGCTGGGCTCGTGCTTACTCTACTCAGACAATCTCTAACTCGTCTCTCCTCTCGTCACCCCCGTTATGCCCATCCCATACTCTATGCTAATTACTATGATATGTCCTTCCTTCCAAAAAAGCGCCAGCCCTCTGGAATTCCATCCCTGCTCATATCTTCCTACAAATGCTGACTTACTAAAATTCAAGGACATTAATGGTGTCAATCTCACTGGTCTAAGAGAGCCTTCAAAAGTCATGAACACTGCCTCTTCCTCCATCTTCTCTACCCAGTATTCATGGAAGGGAGAGTCCTCAGGCACCTCCTCCGCTGAACCTATTAGAAGCAATTGCCATTAGACTTTCTGGCTAGATTTCCAAACGTGGCCAACTGAGACTATGGATATTATTCAACCATCTCGTTCTTGGTCTACCTCTTGGTTTTCGGCCGGTTGGCTTCGCTTGAAGAATTTGTCTTGCGACATTCTAATCACATGTCCGTAGTACAAGAACTGTGATTGCTCAGTGCAGAAAAGGAGTGACTCGACCTAGAAAGACTCCTTGCTCTTCGAGTTACGCATTCTGACAAGTAACATTACCCCAGAGATCTTTCGGAGGAACTCCATTTCGGCCGCTTGAATTCGCGATCGAATTCTTTCGGTCATTACCCAATATTCATGATCCAGTATGTGAAAGTAAAAACAGAGAATGTAGGGCGTCTATAACCCTCTCCATTCTTCGCCACTGCGATAGCTGATATTGGACAAAGATATTAAGTCAAATCTTAGACTTACTTATAATACGAGACAAGAACCGTTATGAATGGCGATGTTGAAGACGAACCAATGAGGGAACCTCTACGTGGTCACTTGATATGCCATCGATAGAAGTCAAATCTCTCTCAAATCACACCCAAATGTTTTTTTTTTTTCACTGTTTACTCAGGAGAAGCAGAGGACAGGGCCAGTGATCCCTATCCCCTATTTTTTCTTTCAGGATTTTGGTGACTGGTGGTAAAAAGGAAGAAGTTATCTTCAAGCCAGAAACCCAACCCGAATGCTTGCAACTAAGTAAAGCGTTCTAAAGTCATACCAGGACAATGTGGTGGTGTTAAACCGGATGATGGATTAAACCGACAACGCAAGGACTTTTTTAACAACTGAAGGTTGAAGTTGATAAATAATGCTGGTTTGAGTAAGGCTGTGTGTGTAGATAAAAGAAGAACGAGGAAACCAGGATTAAGTGCGACGATTTATTCAACCTGTTAAAAGGTGTTAAGACAGCAAAGCTGTAGAGATGCATATTGAAGGAACGGTCAGAATATATACACTGTAACGGTAATGTCTTTAGGTGTTGGTTCACCAATGTAACGGCAAATCTTATAGACGTTGGTTGCCAGTTGTGCAAGATGAAAGAAGAACGGTGATCGATGTTGTTAAATATTTATTACCGTTACTTTGTATATAGCCAAAACCACGACGGGCCGGTATGAATAATATAATTCGTAAAGCGTGCGGGGAATAAGAAAGATATCGTAAGTTTTCCTTGAATTGATGTGTTTGTGTACTCGTCATTGTGTGGTAGTAAACCACAGATAGAGATAGGGTTATGTTGTAGAGAAAAGAAAGTGAGCTAGTGAAAGTTAGAGAGTCGAGGGAAATTGTATGCCTAATAGTGGCTGATTGAAACTTTCTCCCTCTGGCCGTTTGTCTCAAGTGGCCATCTGTAGTCGTCTCCGTTCACCAACTGATTTTGGCTTACAGAGTTCTAGTATTTATAATTATACAAAATCAATTAGAAGGAGATACATATTGTTGGGGGTTCATTATCCCAATTCAATTTTTGGTGAAATAGAAGAAGTCAAAAGGGTTAAGTGGTAAAGACATAAATCGGTTGGCAAATCCATATGCTAAATGTAACTTGCTGTCAACCATTGTTTCTCAGTGAGAAAAGTGATGTTGGAATATTATGAGAAATTTTCTGATGCAGGTTCGAATCTACTCTATGCCTAAATGAAATTACTACAACACGATAGTTTAACATGCAGATGGTACATAATGATGATGCATGCTGGATGGAACAAGAAAAATACTTACGAGACATAACTTCTGCAGGAGGACAGGAACAACGTATGTGTCAAAGGTTAGCTGAGGTTGCCTGCGAAGTAACTGCTTTCTCTGCCGAAGATCCGATCTTCACCGTGTCGACCCACCTCGCTGAAGAAATAGTGGGAAAAGCTTCCCTATATAGCTGAGGGTGGTGCGCTAGGTTGGTCTGTCACGTGATGGGATGGACAGTCCGCGTAAAGCAAGATGGACTCGACCATCAAGTGATGAGCCGAAATGTGGGTACTTAAAAGTAAAGGGCCAAACTGTGAACGTGCTTGCTACAGCTTCAATAATCGTTAAAGAGCTGGAACAAATATTGCTGCCAATCCTCTGAGCTGGTACCTTCCTTCAACGTCCCCAAAAAGGTATGAAAAGTAAAGTCGATTTCGACAGGATTTCAACTCAGTACTCCAGAGTAAATCCTGCCATGCAATTTGTTCCATGATCAAACGATTCTCTACCAGTTAGCCCCTAAATGAGGAAGGGATACTTTAGATAATGTAGTCCTACATAACTCTAAAATAAATAAATAAATAAACGAGATAGTCACTGTTGAAATATTTTAGATCATCTGTCTTCTCAGTCAATATTGACCTGTGGCTTTACATTAGCAACAAGATTGGGGAAATGCATCCATCTCATATTGTGCATGATGGTAACGGATGAGTTGTTGTTGTTTAACCCCAAGCTCATGTCCTGTCAAATAGATCGATTTTAAGTGGAGTTCCAACCATGACTATCGCTTCTTTTGTATATCAAGGATCACATCGTCCAATTTATCCTTTCTTAAGGTATCAGAGTAACTCGAGGAATATTTCACTACTATTTCTAGTAGGTTGTGAGACCAAACAGAAGATTCCTCGTTGATTCATCAGATTTGTTGGTGATTGTGGTTGTGCTGATAATGATGATAATGATGACAATGATGATCATGAGGAAGAGGAGGGGAAGGGAAGAAAGGGGAGAGTTGTGGTGATGTTGGTGGTGGGGATGGAGGAAAATAATGGCTTCTAATTTCAAATAATGATAGGGACTACGAAAAGATGACAATAAGGATAACGTTGACGACAATGTTGATGATATCAACGAAGAAAAAAGAATAACGGACATTAGACTTCTAAGCTGATTTACCCATATTTCACTGATTTTTCTGAACAGGTGTCCCTTAGACATGCCCTCGCCATCAGCCCACAGTGTTACTCCCTACGGTGCTAAGGTGAAGTTAAATACGATTTTTCTTTTCCTTGTTTATAAGCTAATATCGATTTTCTTTATGTTTGCAATAGAATTAAAACTAATATTGATTTCCTTTGTGTTTACAATAAAAATAAAGCATCTATTTTAATTTCATTCCTTACAGACCACTTCCGGCTGTTATTTGGCAAACGTCTCTGAAATCTGATCACTTGTACGAAGAGATTGCCCCAGAGTAATGGTCGCAATAATTGTCATGTTTTTTTTTTTTTATAGTTTTTTCCTCTCGTTGTTTCTAATAAGCGATGTTATAGCTGCCGCTCTATCATCAGCAGTAGTGACAGCAGCAATGATAGTAGCGGTATTAGCAGTGGAATCAGTAGAGACTGTTGCAATAGAGACGATTGTTTAGCCCCAGGTCAGGTCTGATTGAGCAGAACTAAAAATCAAGAGTGTACCAACTGCTATTATCTCGTCTTCATTAGGATTACATGATTTTGTGATTCAAATGAGACTGGGCTGCTTTTTCTGACAGGTCAAGCGCTGTAGACGTTTTCTCCAGAGCTTTTATCCTTAGTGATTACAACAACAGTAGTTATAATACTAATTAGTATTGTTAAGGAGATTTTGAAAAGGTAAGTAATTTTGACATATGGAATGTCAGAAATATGTTAATAAACAGTACGATATTGTTATAACCCTCACTACTACCATTATTGCTACAACGTATACCAATACAATTTTTTGTGTGTTGGTTCAGAATCACAAGAACGAGGAGTCTTAAAGTCTGTAACAAGTTTTTTTGAGATTTCACTTCCGGATTTCATATCTTGCCCCATCGTCTGCACATTAATTAAAATACACAGGATAGTTAAAATATGAGAACAGGCGAGATTGAAATACGTTGCAAAGTGAAGCAGTATGTGGCTTCTTGTGTGCCCACTGGCTAAATCATATCTCAAGTGTCACCTCTATTTTAGAATTATATCTCTGTTATAACTTGAAGTACTTGTTACAAGTCGAGATAACTGTTATTCATGTTTATTAAAACTATCTTTATCGCATGTCGTCTGATATGCTATTAAAACTATTGTGTCCGCGTTACTAATATAGGATTAAAGTTCCGCTGAACAACCAAGTAATCATATTATGAAATATATGTAAATGAAAAATTTAATGTAATATTTACATTAAACTCTCACTCTCTCACACATACACACACACACATACATACACACACATAATTAATTGATAACCGGAACTTTAATGATATGTTAATAAAGCACATACCATTATGGATAAGTAAACAAAGTTGTTTCTTAACACTATAGTTTTTTTTTTTTTAATCTCTCCGTGAACAGAAAATGTATGAACGATTTGATTGACCAGTTTGTAGTGTTCTTGGTTTATCAAAACAAAGAATACACATTTATTGTCCAACTGAAGCTCCTACCGAGCTTATAACAATTTAAAATATATACAACTCGGACACAGCTAAACTGGTCCATCTAATTTGCATGTAATTACATTAGATGACAAAATGGTTAGTTAGTTAGTTAGTTAGTTAACTAATCAATTAATAATGATCTACAAGTGAAGTTGTTATATTTAATAATCTACATTTTTTCAAAAGTTTGAAACAATGCGAGATATATGTTTTATGAACATACAATTTTAGTCTAGACTTACAGTGTAGTGCATAATTAATACACATCTTATATGCATATGTATGTATATATGTATGTATGTATGTATTTGTATGTTTACAACCCACCTCCAAACACGAGCTTGCGACTGTCTATGGCATTAATAAATGAACCTGCGGAAGAAGGGAAAGCCAACAGGAAAGGAAGAAGAACGGTGTAACAAGCCGTGTGTCATCAAAAGCCAGTGGTCACACTAATTACATCATTGTGTCCACACCTTCGCCTGCCTGCCTGCCAGCGACCATTAACTATATATTTAGTCAGTTAGGTTCCCAAATGCCAGCTGATAAGCTGGAATTTCACGCTACCTCGGCTATCTCTTCTTGCCTTTAGTGAGTCAGCTTAAATCGTACGGCATTTTACCATATATAGTCAAATGACCTTTATTCTGTGAGCTTTATCATCACGGAATACTGGGTAGCACCCACATGTTGCTGCTACTCTTCGTGTATGTCTTGTATGAATCTGCATACTTCCTTGTGTGTGAGTGTCGTGTGTACGTGCGTGCAGTGACAGATACGTCAGAGAACTGTTTATATGTTGTTGACACTGAAAAAGTTTTAACAACCACCTTATCAATACACACACGTATGTATGTATGTATGTATATGTGTGTGCGTGTGTGTGTATGTATGTATTGATAAAGTAGTATTTCAAACTTATATCTATATACATGTTGGTGCATATATACTCAAAATATGAGTATATGTATATTTTTATTAACATTTAGCAGAAGTAACAACATGACTCAAGGTCCGAGAGTTTCGTGTGTTGGCACTTTGTTATGACATACAAATCTCTGATTAATAACAGTAGGTTTTGTTTTCTTTCTTACTCGACGTTTCACCTCTTTTGATTGGTTTATTGTTTCGTTTTACAAAACATTTTTGCTGCACCTTGTTTGACAATGATTCATTCCAAAGTGGGACGTTTTCACACAAGATGTCTATTACCGCGAGGTAGTTGTTGATGTCACAATCGTATTATTTTCTTTATTAAAATAAATAAAACTTTGGCAATACTTATCACCTTTTTTTTTTTTTTTTTTTCAATATTTTATTCTGCTACCCCTGAAATTTTATTTTTCTTACTCGTTTATATTGTCGTTTTTATCTTTTTGCAATGAAATAAACATTCAATATGAAAAAACAAAAATGTAAGTAAAACAGATAAACCAACCAACATAGTTTGGGCGTTTTTGTGACCTCTTTCTCATTCATTCAGATCCAAATTCTTGACTCTATAAACTAGTTGATTGAGGCAACGTGCTGGCAGAATCTTTAGCACGTCGCGCAAAATGCTTAACGGCATTTCGACCGTGTTCTACATTCTGAGTCCAAATGCCGCCGAGGTTAACTTTGCCTTTCATCTTTTCGGAGTTGATAAAATGAGTTCCATTTGAGCACTGGGGTGGATGTAATTGACTTACTCCTCCCTGTGTTTTGTACCAAGATTTGAAACCAAAATAAAATAGTTGATTAAAACATGTTTATTATTATTTTCTATAGGCGCGGGAGTGGCTGTGTGGTAAGTAGCTTGCTCACCAACCACATGGTTCTGGGTTCAGTCCCACTGCGTGGCACCTTGGGCAAGTGTCTTCTACTAGAGCCTCAAGCCGACTAAAGCCTTGTGAGTGGATTTGGTAGACGGAAACTGAAAGAAGCCCGTCGTATATATGTATGTGTGTGGGTATGTTTGTGTGTGTGTGTTTGTCCCCCCGACATCGTTTGATAACCGATGCTGGTGTGTTTACGTCCTCGTAACCTAGCGGTTCGGCAAAAGAGATCGATAGAATAAATACTAGGCCTCCAAAGAATAAGTCCTGGGGTCGATTTGCTCGACTAAAGGCGGTGCTCTAGCATGGCCGCAGTCAAAATGACTGAAACAAGTAAAAGAGTAAGAGTGTGCTGACAGCTCAAGGTACCGACAACTCGGGCAGTTGCCCGGGGCACCATGTGTTTTTTAGTTTTTCTTTTTGCGAAATTTTTTTCCCACAAGAGTTCCGGACCCCAGTAATGAATTCCTTTGCTTACAGTCAATCAGAGCTCACCTTGACCTTGTTGTCAAGTTAACAAACACACTCTACCAAGTAAACTCAAAACGATGAACGGTGTTGCAATTTGACCGATCATCAAGTTTATACCTGATTTTAGAAGGAGACAAGTAATTAGATAGATTTCCATCTATACCTATTATCGGATTTTGTTAAGGCCACATATGGTAAAGATGTGGATGGGAAAAATGTGGGTAGAGAGTGATGTGCTAGCAAGCCTCTCCCCTTACTGTTTTACCAAGTAAACAACAACACAAATAACTACGCAGAGGCAGCCATGGTTGAAACAAGAACAAGAACAACAAGCATTTTTAAAAGAGAAAAGAAGCATAGTCATTCCTTATCCAAAAGCCCTTATCTTATCGCCCATCACTTGTTATGCGCTCATAAAATTAATTTGATAGTTGTGCTCTGATTGGCTATACACAAATGAGTTCATGACTGGGGTCTGGAACTCTCGTGGGAAAAAAAAACATTCCGCGGGCTGGCCCGGAGTGCTGTGTCAGTTATTGTTGTTTTGACAAACGTTCATTGAGCAGAGCTTTTATTAAAGACATTCTAAATGTCACTATCCTGTCTTTTCCTCCAGGCACTGTGCACCCAGAGCAGAATTGTCAGAGCGCTGAACAAATGATTCTGAGCTATTTACTTCCAGAATCGATAACATAAGATATCAATTAAATACTGGAGATGGCTTTTATGATGCATCAAAAATATGAATGGTATTATAATAAAAGACATTATCCTAATATGTTCTTTTCAAACTAGAATCAAGTTCAAATGTTTTGTGCAAAGTCCATAACAGATGAGAGTCCAGCTGATACAATAATCTAGGGCTTGGTGAGTAATGGTAGGGTTCATGACTATTTGCTAGGCCCTGTGTGGTAAGAAGCTTGCTTCCTAACCACATGGTTCTAGGTTCAGTCCCACTGCATGGCACCTTGGCAAGTACCTTCTACTATTGCCTTGTGAGTGGATTTGGTAGACAGAAACTGGAAGAAGCCTGTTGTGTGTGTGTGTGTGTGTGTGTGAGTATATATATACATCTATATATATACATCTATGTGTGTGTCTTTGTCCCCCAATGCAGCTTGACAACTGGTGATGGTGTGTCAGCAAAAGAGATTGATAGAACAAGTACTGGGGCTTAGCAAACAAAAAAGATTAAGTACTGGGGGTCAATTCATTTGACTAATAAAAATTCTTCAAAGTGGTGCTCCACCATGGCCACAGTCTAATGACTGAAACAAGTAAAAGATAAGAGAAAAAAAGAAAGGATAAAAAATAGTTCAGCCCCACTTCATGACACCTTGGGTGTCGTCTACTATACTTCCAGGCCAATCAATGCTTAGGGAGTTAATTTGATAGATGGAAACTGTGGAAGCCAATTAGATATATATGTGTGAGTGTACATGCGTATGTTTGTTTCTTACCTCCTACCCACTTGACAACTGGTGTTGGTTAGTTTACATCCCAATAACTTAACAGTTGGCAAAAGTGGCTGATAGAATAAGTACTAGATTTAAAATTTAAGTACTGGGAGCAATTTCTTCAACTAAACCCTTCAACGTGGTGCCCTAGCATGGCTACAGTCCAGTGACTGAAACAAGTAAACGATAAAATATAAACAACCTTGAATTTTGAGAGAACCATCATTCTCTCCGATGTTTCAAAAGCAGTTTTGCTCTTCCTTTTCAAATATCTGTAGTTTCATGCAGTACAGTACTTATCGTAAAATTCACTTTATTTGATAACAGATTTGTGTATGAGGAAACTCAGTAGAGAAGTTGGTGAACTTCCATGGATGATTTTTTATTTTTATGTATATGAAAATAAACAGGTATTGTAAGTATGCTGAGAGCTTTAGAAGTGGGTTCAGACAAGATATGCAGGTTCCTAAGAGGTCTGAAGGTCTGTAGCTGGAATATTTAGCAATCATGTCATTACATCCAGAAACCATGCTAATAGCTTAGGAGTGTAATTTAGGATTTCTGAATCGATTTTCATAAAACTTTTCCCGGTTGGTTTACACACTATGGCAACACCATTGTTATGTTTTCATCATTCTGTGTAATGTCCTTTTTTTAATTTCAGATTCTTCAGTTTTTAAGTGAACCACGCTAATAGCTTTTGAATGAAAATAGCCCATCTAGACATTTTTTTTTTTTCAGAAAATGAATGGTAATGATACATATTATGCATGCATTGAGCATATGTTTAGCAGAAAACTCTAATAACATTATAACATTTATTGGCATAATTGATTATTTAGCCACATGAGTGCCATTTCAACAGATAACTTCAAAAACCCTATTAGTCATGGAATCTGTCAATTTCTTAATAGTAGCAGGTTGGACTGCCTCTGCTGCAGCTTTGATGGTCACCCATAAGACATCTTTGGATGTTAACTGGTATCCTTTGGCATAAACATCTTGTTTAATGATGGACCAAAGATTTTCGATAGGATTGAGATCCAGAGATGTTAGCAGCCACACTATCAACCTTTCACCTTGTATGCTGTAAGACCCTAGGAATGTTTGGGTGGTCCTGGCAGAGCAGGAGGGAGTGTTTGTCATGCATGAATATGAGATTCCTTAGAAGTGACATCAGTATGTCATCTAGCCAGGGATCCAAGACCTCCCTCAGGAGATTGCAGTAAGTGGCTGTGGTTACTTTAACCTCTTCAGGCACCCTGACTGGGCCAACAAGTCTGTCCCCAATCATACCAGCCCACAACATGACTCCTCCAACCTGTTGTTGACATCGTAAATATTGGTGACACTCATCTCTAAAACAGACCCAATTATTTACCCAACTGTCAGGTTCGTCAAGGGTTGCCCTGGTTTCATCAGTAAACAGAACACAACTTATGTCTAACATCATGTACTTTTTGGCCCATTGAAACCTCAAATTCCTGTGAGGAGGCAGTTTCAGGAGTCCTCACACAGAAGCCATGGTCCTGAGGATACGATTTCTGGTGGCTTTTGGTACATGAAGAAGTCCAGAGGCAGCGAAAATGGCTTTGCTTGTTTGTCCTGGTTTCCCACATAACTTACAGCCAATATTCCTTAAATTCCTAGCTGTCACAGCCTTTGAGGTCCCACAATCAGATCGTTTCTTCCTTGGCACTCATCATCATCATCATCATCGTTTAACGTCCGCTTTCCATGCTAGCATGGGTTGGACGATTTGACTGAGGACTGGTGAAACCGGATGGCAACACCAGGCTCCAGTCTGATTTGGCAGAGTTTCTACAGCTGGATGCCCTTCCTAACGCCAACCACTCAGAGAGTGTAGTGGGTGCTTTTACGTGTCACCCGCACTCATGTGGCTAAATAATTCATTATGTCAATAAATGTTATAATATTATCATGGTTTTCTGTTAAATATATACTCAATGCATGCTTAATATGTATCATTGCCATTCATTTTCTGGGCTATTTTCATTCAAAAACTATTAGCGTGGTTCACCCAAAATCTGAAGAATCTGAAATAAAAAAGAAAGGACATTACACAGAATACTGAAAACATGACAATGGTGTTGGGAAAAGTTTTTTATCAAAATCGATTCACAGAAAACCGAGAAATCCTAAATTTCACTCCTAAGCTATTAGTGTGATTCTGGGTGTATATCCAATGTTGAAATTCTCTAGAATATTACCCACATCATCTAAAAGATCTGACCAACCAAGGCTTCACATGGAACTGACTCCAACAACAAATTTCATCTTTTGTACTCATCTCTCTGAGCCTAACCATCACTATATATTCAGCATACCTTAGCTACTTTAAGGAAACAGCAAAAAGACAGCAGTTGACCCAAACTGGCAACACAAAAGCAATGAACAGCTGGCAAATGAGAACCAGTAGAAGACAGTAGCACAACCAGCAGCTAACCACAATGAATGAACAACAGCAGCACAAGCACCACTTAACATTTTGACTACTGCAACAATCACACCAATCCAAGAGTAATAATATTCAAACTCACTTAATGTTTTGTTGTTCATAGTAATAACAACATTTGTCTTTGTTTATGAAAAGAATATTTTGTTTATCAAAAATCTTCACAGATATCGGTGTTCTTCTTTGTAACAGGCCTATTGTTAATCTATGTAAACAATAATAACTTGTTTTCTATAAATATCTGTAAGAGGCTAGGCCCTGGTACACTGTGTATTGTCTGCTTGGAAGCCTATAATATTTTGATAACCCTGGATGGGTCTTTTGAGAATTGAAAGTACCTCATCAATAAGCATTGTAATAATATTAAAACCCTAAACAGGTTGGATTATTCAAGGCCTTCATCATCATCATCATTTAACGTCCATTTTCCATGCTGGCATAGGTTAGATGGTTTGACAGGAGCTGGCCAGCTGAAGAGCTGCCCAGGCTCCATGTCTGTTTTGGCATGGTTTCTATGGCTAGATGCCCTTCTTGGCATCAATCACTTCGCAGAGTGTACTGGGTGCTTTTATGCAGCACCAGCACAAATGGGTTTACATGGTACTTGTATGGGTGCTTTTTATGTGGTACCAGCAGTCACAAGTCCAGGAACACTCATCTGGAGAGGGATGCAGAGTACATGCCTGTATTCAAGGACAACCTTGATTTTACTTAGCTTGACATATCTTCTCAGGCACAGCAAACCACCAGGAATCTCAGTTCCTTGTTATCTCCTCTGTGAGACCCAATGTCTGAAGATCCTTTCTCACCACTTTCTGTCACATCTTTTTGGGTCTACCTCTGCCACATGTTCCGTCCGCAATTAGAGATCGGCACATCTTGATGCAACTGTCATCATTCATACACATTACATGACTGTACCAGTGCAGTCTTCTCTCTTACACACTTCATCTGATGCCTCATTCAGAAATATCTTCTGCATAGTTTTTATATAATTGTAATAATTTGTGTATTTAGTTAGTGACTACAAGTAATAAATAATATGAGAAGTAGTAGCTATCATGCCTTTCCCAAAGGTGTCAGCACAGTAATGACTGGCAACTTCATCATCATCATTTTAGTGTCCACTTTTCCATGTTTGCATGGGTCGGATGAAGTATATTGGGGCAGATTTTCTATAGTCAATTCCCTTCCTGTCACCAACCCTCACCTGCTTCCAAGCACAGTATATTTTCTCATGACCAAACATGCTTTTGCAGAATATTGAAAATGAATGACACTGCTTGTATGATAGTGACACTCACAACTACTACACGATAGTATTATTATAATCCAGCTCCTTTATTTTCACATTGTTAGCTACTGCAAGGATTCCAATTTCATAATGCTTTTAATGATGTTCAAGAATGTCTTTTCTTTTTGATATTTGTTGATAATGTTTCTTTATGGTTGATACAGAAGAGAAACAGTGACACCCATTAGCAGTGGAATCGAAGGGATGAAGAAACCAAAACTTATGGCCTACTGTGATAGAAAGTAGTGCATAATGATACCAAGTTTTCATCGCTCTAAAGATTTGTCTGAGTGCTTACAACAAAGTGGACCATGCTAAAGACAGGTAAAGGCCAGATGGTAGTGCTAAATTGAATGACCACTGCAAAACAAACACAGTCCATTTGATAACCTTCCATAGTTTCCAACTATCAATTTCACTTGCAAGGACTGGCTTAACCCAAAGTTATGGAAGCAAATACTTGTCAATATTGCTGCTATTCAGTGAGATCAAACCCCAAACCAAACTGTTTAAGCCACTGAGCTATAATTGTAAGAATGTAGCGTATTTGATGCTTGTTGATATCTATGAAGTCACATGTTCCCAACATTCTACTTTTAGCAGCAGGAAATGAAGCAGTAAACATCTGTTTAAAGTTCATTTTAGAACCTAGTTTTCTGTTAGTTACAATTGAGGAGGCTGGAAGGAAAGAAAATACAAAAACACACATTTAGTTGAATTAAACGAAAATGGCATTTCATCTGAAATTGTAATCCATTTTAGTTGTGTTTCCTTCACTCTCTATGCTGTTTGCAGCAAAGCAACATTATAAGCAATATTGTAAAATTTCAACACTAGGTTTTTATTTTATCTATTTTTTTTTTTTTCCGAAATATTAAAATTTTCTGCTAGTTTAATTTCTCAGATATAGTTTAGTGTATTCTGTCTCTTGCTATGATTGCTTAACTGTCTGATAACAGAATATTTTGACGTATGAATACAATGACTGGTTAGATAGGCTGACATTAACTTTTTTTTTTTAACTTTAGAATAAAGAATATGATAAATACCTAAATTAGGTTCATGATAAGATAAACCAAATAACCAATGAGATAATGAATACAAGGTGGTTATTTTGACACATAGGACATACATATATATACATGATATACATTATATATACATACATACATCATCATCATCATCATCATCATCATCGTTTAACGTCCGCTTTCCATGCTGGCATGGGTTGGACGATTTGACTGAGGACTGGTGAAACCGGATGGCAACACCAGGCTCCAATCTAATTTGGCAGAGTTTCTACAGCTGGATGCTCTTCCTATATTTCTTTCTCTATATATAAACATACAGGGTGCGGTGAATGAATTGTTGCCTAAATTGCACGAAAATGAAACTAACACTGACATTCCATTTTAACAGATATATTTACCAAAATTACATAAAAATATCTCTAAATACTACAGAGTAAATTTTTTCAATAAAATCACCATTGGCTTCAACCACGCCCTCCAGACGACTTCGGAATCTCCTGCAACTCTTCTGGATGGTCTCCTTGTTTAAGTTGGTGGTGAATGCTGCCATAATCCTTGCGTTCAGTTCATCTTTGGTGCTACAAGGAGTTTTTTGGTCTCTCACCCTACTGCACCCCACACATAATAATCAAGGGGGTTGCAGTCTGGGGAGTTAGGTGGCCATATGTTAGGGGTGATGTGGTTTCAGAAGTTGTCTGACATGACTGGATTCTCCTGCTTGTGTGGCATGGTGCAGAGTCCTGTTGCCAGACATAGGGTCTTCTAGCAACCACCCTCTTGAACCAGGGCAGCACTACTTCCTCCAGGCACTTGATGTAGGTCTCCATGTTGAGTGTGATGTGGGAAGATGAGTGGAGGCAAAACATCACTATCACTAGTGATCACTCCAAACACCATCATGTTGACTGGATGTTTGATTTTTATCACTCTCGGTACATGTTTTGGGGACATGGCAAGCCAACGGTTGTTCTGTGAGTTCACCATCTGATCCTGGCAGAAACTTTTCTCATCTGAGAAAAACCAAAGTATGTTTGGTTGGTGGGTGGGTGCTTGAGTTTGTTCAAAAGCTTTGTAGCATGGTCTTTTCTCTTGTCCTTGATGGCTTGGGATAAAAATTGGTCCTTTCTCATCTTGTATGAGGAATACTGAATGTCTTTATGCACTACCTGCCTGATAAGAAACTCAGACACTCCCATGTCCCTGGCAATGAACTTGATTGACTTGGAGGATTCATTGTTAATCATGGCCTGGATCACACCAACAAATTCAGGAGTTCTTTTCTTATCAGAATGATTTAGAATGAGTTTTCCAAGCTGCCCTACCTTCATAATCACCATTAGACTCATCCAACTCTTTCCAAATCCTCTGCACTGTCCCCAGATTGACATCCAAACACTCTGAAATGTTTGTATTGGAGCTTCCAGTGTGAATACCAAGCAGTACAGTATGTTATTTCCAAATTTCTGGCAGAGTGAATTGCATCATGGTGCTCTTTTTCTCACAGACGGTGCCCAACTGACCCTACTATGCTGTGTAGTCCACAAAATCAAAAAGGAACAATATGCTTACGTGAAATTAAACATATAAAATGCTGACAGTTTACCCATTGCACCTTGTACACACATACACACATGCGCACACACAAGTAAACACATAAATACAATACAAGGTACATTTGTATGTATGTATGTATGGATGGATGGATGGATGATGGATGAATGGATGGATAGATGGATGGATGTACGGACAGACAGATGGACGGACAGACGGACGGACAGATGAATGGATGAAAAGTAGACAGATATATACTTCCCGAATTTCCACTGAAAGAGTTCCATAACTGAATCTTAATCAGGAATATGAAATATGACCATGTATAAGAAAAAGACAGAAAGGGGGAATCCAGAAAAACTGATCCAAAAAAAAGATATATGTATATAAGCACACACACACACACACACACACACACACACACACACACACACACACACACACACACACACACACATTTATGCTGAGATGATCTAATTCTCAATGAAAGTGGAGTTATGTACTCTGGAAACGTAGTAACCAGAGTTAAAATGGATGGAAAAATTCAGGTAGCTCTTAGCTCTAACAGCAACAAAGGTTTTCTCTGTTGAAGTAAAGAGCAGATTGTATGATACTTGTATATTAAAGTGTAATGCTTCATGGCAGCAAAACGTGGGCTTTGAATATGGAAGGTTTATGACGGCTGGAAAGAAATAAAATGTGCATGTTCCTCTGGATACATAATATTAGTATGCATAAATGACAGCACAAATGAGCTGAGAGGAAAGTTGGATATAAAAGGAATTAGATATAATGTGTAAGATAAAGGGCTATTCTGGTATGGGCATGTGATGTGCATGGAGGATGTTAGTTCTATAAAGAAGTGCTCAGCATTCCATGTGGCTGGAACCTGTAGAAGAGGAAGACATAGAAAGACATGAGACAAAGTGGTGAAGACTGATCCTAAGAGTCTGAACCTCATAAGATGTCAAATAACTGCAACAAGTGAAAGCAAGCAGCTCTGGGGAAGCCTCACCCACTGATACAAGTATAGCAACATTGTCATTATGGTACGGTCAGATTCTGTTAAAAAAAATAAGCTGTAATTGTTGAGTTGATGAGACCTTGCTGAGACAATATGGAGTGGACACATTAAAGAAAGCAGGTGAGTGGCATAGTGGTTTGGATGTTACACTCATGATTGTAAAATCATGGTTTTGATTCTCAGATTGGGCGGTGCATTGTGTCCTTGAGAAAAATACTTTGTTTTGACATTGCTCCAGTTCAGTCTACTGTAAACGAGTCTAGTAATAGCTGGGAAGTTAACCCTGTGATGGACCATTTCCCCATTCAGATGGGAGTGTTGTAACCTCAGTCATTTATATGCCATACACTGGCCTTATCAGTTCTAGGACTCATGACAAACCTAACATAAAAGAAGGGCCTAAAATACGAAGGACATTTGGAATCCTGTGATGGTGTATGATGCTTCTGTCATGCGTTTGAAGCCAGATCAACAATGACCTACTTGGTTGGCATTAAAGTTAGGAGAGATAGCAGTGTAGGGATTTGGGAACTGAAGATCAATGCAGAAAATGCTGCATCAGGGTTATGGTAAAAATTAAAATATCAGAGAAATATCAAAACTGGGAGCAAAGAACATATTTAGCAAGTGGTAATACAAAATAGTTGGTGCACAGGTGGAATGGTTACAGCAACACTTGCTTTGTGGTGGCTTTATGAATGAGAAATTGAAAGGCATGACACAAACTGAACAGTCTGTGGCAGCAAAAACATCGTGGAAATAGCTGGCCATGTGTCAGAATAATTTGTTTGTGAGCAAATGCTCACAGAAACTCCAGGGATACCACAATCAATGCTATGATGAAGGGTAGGTCTAGAGAAATTGTAGAGAAACTGGAGCAAAGGTGACTGAACATGTAATGTGTGCAAGAGATTAGATGGCAATGAGCCTCAACCAATTAACTTGTGCATGCAGAAGGAACACAGGTACAAATTCTGGGTGGGTAACAGCGCTGGAGATGTTGTTATATTGTTAGAACATAAATAAATGGAGTAAGTAATTAGTCAAAATAGGCAACTGAATAATTAAGATTAGACTAGTCTTGGACAACACGATGGTATCAGTTATCACTGTATTTGCACATTATACAAGACTGACAGATGAAAAAAACAAGGACTATTCTCACAAGACCCTCTTGCAAACAACCCCAATGACAAATGAAAGTGACCTTGTTATCACAGCTTGTGGCTTTAACCCTTTTCTTACTGTATTTATTTTGAGATGCTCTGTGTTTCTTTCAATTACTTTAAATATAACAAAGAATTTAGTAAAATAACTTAGTTATCATTCAGCTAGTGTTAGGAACATAAATTGTGACTGAGGTTTGGTGGAAGATTTTAATTCAGAACTTTTGAAAACAAGAAATTTGTACTCAGAGCCAGAAACAGTTTCAGCTGGGTTGGTAATGAAAGGGTTAATAAATATATTTAACGACAATATAACTACAGATAAGGCTGTAGTAGATTCATGAAATATAGAGAGGGATCAAGGCTCTTAAAATTCTGTGATACAAATTACTTAACCATGTCCCATACTAGATGCAAAAAACTAACAGACACTCAACCACCCACCAGTTAGTCAAAAATGTAGCTAGACAAACTAATGTGATAGAAAGATAGAAAGGTTTGTAAATATAAGTCACTACTGGGGAAGTATATACTACTCAACAGAAATAAGTGATTAGTGACTTCAAAGTAAGAACGAAACAGAGAAAACATACAACCTGAAGAAAGATGGTATGGAAACCAAATGACTCCTCTGCTTCACATAAGTTCAGAGATTTTCTAGGTGATATGTATGACAAAGAGGGCAAGATAGATGCCTTTAACATAAAATACAAAGGAGAGTTTCTATGTTCCTTTTTACATAAATTAGGGTTGAGCAATTTCTGGCATAATTTATGTTAGATGGCTGGAAACTCAAATATTTCTGAGTTATTTTCATGGAATCAATTTTAGCATTAGTGTTCTGAAGGCAAGATATAAAAAACTTAATGTTTAAAGTTTGATCATAAGCCATTGATGAATTTGCTAGAGCTTCGCAAAAAGATACATATGTGGCCTTTCCTCAGAGTGTGTCAACATTCACTTGTTTCAGAACCTTTGTGGTATTTGTTATAAACTTTTCCCTAACAACCAGTTTCAGTTTTACACATACTCGGTGAGGATCTGTCTAACATGTAGCACTATGTAAAGCTGTAACAATACAAAGATCATGAATGTCATGTTTATATATTATGACAAAATCAAGAAAATGGGTCCAAGTAATCTTGTGCTTGTATTTTTGGTAGAACAGTGTATTTCCTATTACAAGACTCAGCTTGGAACATAACTGCATTAGGAGTAGATAATTATTATTTATTTTATTTATGCTGAGCATCCCATGCAACCATGACATACCTTGGTATTCAAATCTCCAGATAGGATGATTCTGTTATCAGTCAGTGCGGAAAGAACAGCATTCCTAGAATTTTCATACAAAAGAGACATGCATACAGATAAGAAAGTCACATGATGCCCACAAGACAACTGCAAGTTGAGTTTAATGACATAGTAACATACACTGGGATGGCAGTTCATCTAGTCTATCAACTGCATTTTTTTTTCTTGATTGCAAAGCCAACACAGCCCTCTTATTTCTCCCTTACACTGATCTCCAAAAAAACTCATTTCAATTTGTTGTAGTCTTCTGTCAATCATGTCCCAGAAAGGGTAGCAATATTGACCTTCTATAAACCATGCACTGCTACTTCAAGAGAAGTATGATGCACAGGCCAATCTGCTAGATATTTCATCAATCAATAGGGTTCACACATTCCAACAGCACTTCCATAGACGTATCCACTTGTTTCTGTCTTTGCATTTTACATTCATTTACGTTTTTACATTTGTTGCTTTTACTGAGGTAAACAGTGCTTAGTTGTGATAAACTGACTGGTTTGTGGGGCAGACAATATTTGGAAAACCTTTTCTAGCTCCCTTTAGTTTCCTGTGCAGTATCTTCCTTAAATAAGGCTGCTCAGACACAGGAATTTCACCTAATACTTGTAAGTGCTAAAGTCAAAGAAAACGAGGTTATTAAATACCTTAATCATCCAATGTGCAGATTTGTGACTGTCTGTTCCAGCTCATCAACTTTGCATACATTGCTAGGCACTCATCGCCAAAGGACTTTTGGAGACAGTAATGGATAAAATTAGTTATGTTATTCTATTCTTCATGAAATATCTCAATGTTGGATATTCCTATTTATGAGAGGCATAATGTACTGCAACGTTTGAAAGTACCTACATCTTGTAGACTTTATAGTGATAGGCATTTGTGCAGTATAAATTTCAGTCTTTAAGTGACAGCTATCCACGTTCCAGTGACAATAAAAGAACAAGAAGACTGAGGGAGTATCAACCAAAGTTTTTATAATACAGTTCCCTTCTCCAG
>NC_142929.1:109415018-109437497 GCF_046866305.1 Octopus bimaculoides
CAATTTCCATTTGCCAAATCCACACAAAGGGCTTTGCTTGAACCAGGGCTATATGAGAAGGCACTTAACCAAGGTGTCATTGTCATGCAGTAGGAATGAATCTGGGATCACATGGTGAAGAAGGAAGCTTCTTAACCACACAGTCACATCTCTGCCTTAAACTACACCAGGGCACCAAGACCTTCTCTCCTGTATAGGCATAATCAGCTGGACAGTTATCTGCAAGCTTGCAGTAAATAAGGATAACTCTCTTCATGAATCTTTGAATCTCTGTTAATGAAGCCAAGCATTGATAATAGTGTAATGATGATGATGATTTCATATATATTTGTGCAACTTTAGTCTGTCTCTTTTCTTTCTTTTGTCTCTCTTTCACCTTCCTTTTTCTCTCGCTTTCTCTCTTTCCCTCCATGTCTCTTGCTCTCTGACTTTCTCTCTTTCCATCCCTCTGACTCTTCCTCCCTCCTCCCGTTACCATGTGACCAGTTATGATCTAAGGTGGTGTCATTCTTTTTCATGTTGCATTCAACTTCTTTTTCACATTGCATTCAACTTCTCTGAGCTCCTTGCTCTCTCTTTCTCTTGTGTTTGTTTTAGTCCTGTAGGACAGTTTTCACTCTCCTTTGCATTACTCCACACTTGTCTGTCTGCAAGCTTTTTCACTTGTGGTACACTTATATTCTTTTTAAAATTCAGTGGCATACCTGAACTAAAAATATAACTAAAAGTATAAGAGAAAAAAATTATACCCAGATTACATTGCGTCACACCTAGCATCATCTTGAGGCACACTAGTGTGTCACGGCATACTGGTTGCAGAGCACTGTACTAGCCCATGGCTTTTTTTGCTGTATATGTATTATTATTTTTTTGTTGTATATGTATTATTATTATTTTTTGTCTTCACCTGGCCCTACGGCCATATTCTGTCTATTTATTTAGTTATTTTGTCCCCCGTTCCCCTTGTTTATCCATCTTGTTTTATGTTTTGGTCACATTCCCAGCAAGTTCTTTTGCTGGTTGCCTCCAGGGTGAATGCGATATTATTGATAATGGTATGAAATTACACTTGACACTTTGACCAATAACTGATAAGGAATTAGTGACCTTCTGTTTGTACTCTGTTTGTCTGTACATTCAGTACATTTAATATGTTTTTCCATCTGTTTGTTTATTACTATACGTGTTTGAATTCTGAAAATATCATTCACATAACGCAATGCCCTCCTTATTTTTGATCTCTCTCTCTCTCTCTCTCTCTCTCTCTCTATATATATATATATATATATATATATATATCAATATCATCATCATTATTTAATTTCCATGTCCCATGTCGGCATAGGTTAGATGGCTTGACAGGATCCAATGTGTCCAAAGACTGCATCAAGCTCCAATGTCTGCTTTGACATGGTTGTTAATGATGGATGCTCTTCCTAATGCCAACCACTTTCAACATGAACTCTCTTCTCTCTCTCTCTCTCTGGCATGTAAAATACACCATTTTGAGCGTGGCCATTGCCAGTACCACCTGACTGGCCTTCATGCCGGTGACACATAAAAGCACCCACTACACTCTCGGAGTGGTTGGCATTAATGAAGCAGTGCTAGTGTTGTAAACATTATTGACCACACATATTCAATGTATGTGCTATGCTTGTTTGCTGGTAAGCTGTGATTTAGTGTTGTGGGGATGCCTCCCTCAAAGCGCTTGGTGTTATAAAACACCTGGAATTCATAAACAAGTGAGACAACTTCAGGTAAAATGCTCAATTGTAGGAAAGGAGGCAGGAATGCCATATAGTGAACCCAGTGCAAACTATGGACACATAAGAGGTGCAGTGGTATAATAGGAAGGTTATCAGAGAAAGTCGTGTTTGTATGTGGAAGATGCCCAAGAGTCATAAAAACTACAGATACTTTGGAAATTGATTTCCTCAAATGCCCCAAAAGTTCCTTAGAGGATTATTTTTGCTACCTAGGGAACCAAATTAGAAGTGGAGGAGGATGTGTGGAAAGTGTAATAGCTAGAGTAAGAATAGGAGAGTGAAAATCAGAGAGCTTTTACCTCTGTTGGCAACAGATAGATAGATATAGGGATATATATATATATATATATATATATATATATATATATATATATATATATATATTGTTGTTGGCACTCCATTGCTTACAATATCGAGGGTTCCAGTTGATCCAATCAATGGAACAGCCTGCTCGTGAAATTAACGTGTAAGTGGCTGAGCACTCCACAGACATGTGTACCCTTAACGTAGTTCTCAGGGAAATTCAGCGTGATACAGTGTGACAAGGCTGACCCTTTGAATTACAGGCACAACAGAAACAGGAAGAGTGAGAGAAGGTTGAGGTGAAAGAGTACAGCAGGGTTCGCCACCATCCCCTGCCGGAGCCTCGTGGAGCTTTAGGTGTTTTCGGTCAATAAACACTAACAACGCCCGGTCTGGGAATCGAAACCACGATCCTATGACCACGAGTCCGCTGCCCTAACCACTGGGCCATTGCGCCTCCACACACACACACACACACACACACACACATACATACATACATATATATATATATATATATATATATATATATATATATATATATATATATATATTTGTTTTGCAAGATTTTTGATGTGAAATCGTGTGTTGAAACAGATGTTGTTGTACTTGGGGATGGTCATATTGCCAGTTTAGCCAATAAAAACACACGCACTGTATATTTGGTGTTAATTTGCTTCAGCTTTATATTACATTAATCTTAATCTTATTTCGGCCAGAGTTCTTTCGTCACACTTCTGTGACCTCATCAGTGGTCCTTTGTTTCCTTCTTTCTTATGTGTGTCTCACCTTGCTAACTATCAGCCATTTTGTAAACAAAGGACCACTGATGAGGTCACAGAAGTGTGACGAAAGAACTCTGGCCGAAATAAGATTAAGATTAATGTAATATAAAGCTGAAGCAAATTAACACCAAATATACAGTGCATGTGTTTTTATTGGCTAAACTGGCAATATGACCATCCCCAAGTACAACAACATATATATATATCATCATCATCGTTTAACGTCCGCTTTCCATGCTAGCATGGGTTGGACGATTTGACTGAGGACTGGTGAAACCGGATGGCAACACCAGGCTCCAGTCTGATTTGGCAGAGTTTCTACAGCTGGATGCCCTTCCTAACGCCAACCACTCAGAGAGTGTAGTGGGTGCTTTTACGTGTCACCCGCACGAAAACGGCCACGCTCGAAATGGTGTCTTTTATGTGCCACCCGCACAAGCCAGTCCAGGGGCACTGGCAACGATCTCGCTCGAAAATCCTACAGGAGCCAGTCAGGCGGTACTGGCAACGGCCACGCTCAAAATGGTGCATCTCATGTGCCACCCGCACAAGAACCAGTCCAGGGGCACTGGCAACGATCTTACTTGGCTTGCCGGGTCTTCTCACGCACAGCCCATTTCCAAAGGTCTCGGTCCGTAGTCATCGCCTCGGTGAGGCCCAATGTACGAAGGTCTTGCCTCACCACCTCAGCCCAGGTCTTCCTGGGCCTACCTCTTCCACGGGTTCCCTCAACTGTTAGGGTGTGGCACTTTTTCACGCAGCTATCCTCCTCCATTCTCACCACATGTCCATACCAGCGCAATCGTCTCTCTTGCACGCCACAACTGATGCTTCTAATGTTCAGCTTTTCTCTCAAGATACTTACACTCTGACGGGTATTCACATTGACATTACACATCCAACGGAGCATACTGGCTTCATTCCTTGCGAGCTTACGTATGTCCTCAGCAGTTACAGCCCATGTTTCACTGCCATGTAGCATGGTTGTTCGTACGCATGCGTCATACAGTCTGCCTTTTACTCTGAGTGAGAGTCCCTTTGTCGCCAGCAGGGGTAAGAGCTCTCTAAACTTTGCCCAGGCTATTCTTATTCTAGCAGCTACACTTTCAGCGCACCCACCCCCACTACTAACTTGGTCGCCCAGATAGCGGAAGCTATCGACTACCTCTAGTTTTTCACCCTGGAATGAGATAGAAGTTGTTTCCTGTTTGTTTGCAGTCTTTATTGCACCTGAACATCTGCCACAAACAAAAACTAACTTGCTAGTTAACCTGCCTTTGATGTTGCTGCACCTCTTATGTGTCCATAGCTTGCACCGGGTACATCTTATAGAGTTACTACCTACTCCTTTTCTACATACTGAGCAGGGCCATCTACCTGAAGGGGTTTGTGTTTTATCTACCTTCCTACTTATTAGGATTTTGGTTTTAGCTAGGTTGACTCTAAGGCCCTTCAATTCTAGACCTTGCTTCCACACCTGAAACTTCTCCTCTAGTTCTGATAGTGACTCCGCAATTAGGGCAAGGTCATCAGCATAGAGGAGCTCCCAGGGGCAACCTGTCTTGAACTCCTCTGTATATATATATATATATATATATATATATATATATATATATATATACACACACACACACATATATCACCATCATCATCATAATGTCCACTTTTCCATACTCCATGGTTTGAATGAAATTGGTTGTGGTGGATTTTCTAAATCTAGATGCCTTTCTATCACCAACTTTCACCTGTTTCCCAGCAAGGTAAAATTTCTCTATGGCTAGACATGTTTTCACTGAAGATTGGAAATGAAGGACACAGCTTGCATGATAGTGACACTACCACAGAGTTATGCCTGCGCATGGGGAATGAAATTTCTCACGTGCCCGGAATGCTTCCAAGAGGTAGTAGATAGTTTCTGTTACTTAAATGACTGAATTAAGTGGAAGAAGATGCTCTGAAAATGATTGTATGGTGCTTGTATATGAACAGCAATGCTACATGGTAGTGGTATGTGGGCTTTGAAAACATAAGACATATGAAGGCTAGACAGAAATGAAGAAAACATGCTTTGCTAGATGTGCATGTATGACAAAGTGCAAATGTGTTAAGAGAAAAAATGCACATAAAGACCATCAGACAATACATGAAACTATGCCAAAAGGGAGACTGAAGCATGGAGCAGTACTTTGGCCCTTTGAATCCTGTCAAACTATCCAACTTATGCCAGCATGGGACATGAACATTAAATGATGATGTGATGACAATAATGATGGTATATATATGTATATCTGTCTGTCTGTCTATCTGTATGTATGTATGTATGTACATTTGTCTAAATTATAGGCACAAGCTTGGCTAAAAGGGTTATCTTGCATTGTGTCAGATTACAGAGTCCTCTTTACTCTATGATGCATTCATGTACTTATGACAGTGTAACCAGGAAAGGGGAATAGAAGAGAGAGTGATGGCCAAAGAAGAGAACCAGGATGAGTGGGTGAAGGGAATAAAAAGAGAGTAACTGGGGTGATAGTGTGATAGGTTGGGGAAAGAGAAAGATGGATAATAATGGAGGTCAATGAGTATGAGGGTGAGTGATGGATATCAATAGCAAGTGGCTTGATAGAGAAAGGGTAATGGCAAAGCATATGACATATAATGAGACTTGATGCAATCTCTTATACATAGTTCCTGTGAGGGGTGATTGCAGATGAGTGATAAGGAAGGTTGTTGTGGAAATTGAAATACGGGTAGTTTCAATACCATCCCTCATGATATGGACAGCATGGCATAGTGAATGAAAGAGAAGGAGAGAGTCAAAGAGATGAGTGAGAGAGTTGGACATGTCTAATGATCTCTTAGAAACATAGTGCAGTAAGAGAGCTCCACTGCCGCTGCCCTTGTGGCAAATTTCATGAAATAAAGAGAGCTCCACTACTACCCTTAGTTTCATTGAAAGCATAGTAGAATGAATAGAACAGAAAGTTTCTACAATGCCTCTGCTCCTCAGAGTTAGTTGGTTGCATGAAATCTCTAACAATGCATACTCAAAACACTTATCTCCACTTCCTTCATTTTCATATTATGACCCTCCCTAGTTCTGCACTAACAATTATCTTGTGTCCTTCCTTTCCAAAGTGTCAGCCTGTTGGAATCCTCTTCCATCCATGTTTTTCTCTTGTAGTTGTTGAAAATGAACATCAACCTTATAGATCTTATCAAACTCAGAAGACTTGCAAAGGCCATAGGAGTAATTTCTTCCTCCTTAATAAGCCATTAAATATACACATTCCCTGTATAATAGTGTCAATCTTATAAAATAATACAGGTTTATGCATCTCACACTATTGCCAGCACTATGAATTCCTTTATTGTTAGTAATGAATGCTTGTGTGAGAAGAGTTTAACATAGATAATCTGTTACACATCAGTCATCAGTTAAACTATGCAACCCTAGATATAATTATAAAGTAATCTAAGATGATTTAGGATACTGTTTTGAATCTGAGTATGAGAGCAGCCCCTAGTGTTCTGAGCCTTCTGCAGGGCCAGAGTAGGACTTGAATATAATGAGCTGTATCTATATACAGCCAGCATGAACTTAGCTAATAAGTGTTAAATATCTTGGTCATGGACACAGAGCATGGTAGTAATCAGATACTATTGACTAGTATTTCAGAAAGTTTCAATTTTCTATGATGATTACATTCTTTTATATTTAGATATATGTACATAGAAACATATTTGGCAACATTTTTGAGCTTACCAACCCATTTACCAAAGGGTCAACATCTTGTATCCAGTAACTGGTTTTGAACTGTGATGATGGCAAAGATATTTAAGTCATCAACATATAAAGTATTTGTGATAAAGTGAGGCAGCATATCCTACCTTCATAAGCAGAGAAGGCACAACATAATTGATATATGCATTCATAAACTGGTCTCAGAATTTTCCATAGATGAATGCAAAGGAGGTGGTTCCAAAAGAAGTATTAGTTTTCAAGCTATATCAAGAACATTGCTCTGATTCTTCATTTTAAAGTTATAGTAGAGATTATTCTCATTGTACTTTTACTGTATTTAGATGTATCTAGTTTGATATCTAGTTAGAGAAGGAAAATAGCACCAGGAACCTTTTAGACGAGTAGGAGGGAAAGATGACTTGTATCCATACCGAAGACCTAGCCTGAATATTTGCATCAGAGTTGACAGTGCTAAAAGTACCCAATGCAGTGATGTTAAAATGGACAGTAGATTAAATCTACCACCTAAAAATAAAAACATGACCCTCAAGTTGACTTCTGTCTGCTAAATTTCCTTCAAAAGGTTTTGGTTGACTCTTGGCTATGATGGAAGACACTTTGCCCAAAATGCACTCCTTATTTTTGATCTCTCTCTCTCTCTCTCTCTCTCTCTATATATATATATATATATATATATATATATATATCAATATCATCATCATTATTTAATTTCCATGTCCCATGTCGGCATAGGTTAGATGGCTTGACAGGATCCAATGTGTCCAAAGACTGCATCAAGCTCCAATGTCTGCTTTGACATGGTTGTTAATGATGGATGCTCTTCCTAATGCCAACCACTTTCAACATGAACTCTCTTCTCTCTCTCTCTCTCTGGCATGTAAAATACACCATTTTGAGCGTGGCCATTGCCAGTACCACCTGACTGGCCTTCATGCCGGTGACACATAAAAGCACCCACTACACTCTCGGAGTGGTTGGCATTAATGAAGCAGTGCTAGTGTTGTAAACATTATTGACCACACATATTCAATGTATGTGCTATGCTTGTTTGCTGGTAAGCTGTGATTTAGTGTTGTGGGGATGCCTCCCTCAAAGCGCTTGGTGTTATAAAACACCTGGAATTCATAAACAAGTGAGACAACTTCAGGTAAAATGCTCAATTGTAGGAAAGGAGGCAGGAATGCCATATAGTGAACCCAGTGCAAACTATGGACACATAAGAGGTGCAGTGGTATAATAGGAAGGTTATCAGAGAAAGTCGTGTTTGTATGTGGAAGATGCCCAAGAGTCATAAAAACTACAGATACTTTGGAAATTGATTTCCTCAAATGCCCCAAAAGTTCCTTAGAGGATTATTTTTGCTACCTAGGGAACCAAATTAGAAGTGGAGGAGGATGTGTGGAAAGTGTAATAGCTAGAGTAAGAATAGGAGAGTGAAAATCAGAGAGCTTTTACCTCTGTTGGCAACAGATAGATAGATATAGGGATATATATATATATATATATATATATATATATATATATATATATATATATATATTGTTGTTGGCACTCCATTGCTTACAATATCGAGGGTTCCAGTTGATCCAATCAATGGAACAGCCTGCTCGTGAAATTAACGTGTAAGTGGCTGAGCACTCCACAGACATGTGTACCCTTAACGTAGTTCTCAGGGAAATTCAGCGTGATACAGTGTGACAAGGCTGACCCTTTGAATTACAGGCACAACAGAAACAGGAAGAGTGAGAGAAGGTTGAGGTGAAAGAGTACAGCAGGGTTCGCCACCATCCCCTGCCGGAGCCTCGTGGAGCTTTAGGTGTTTTCGGTCAATAAACACTAACAACGCCCGGTCTGGGAATCGAAACCACGATCCTATGACCACGAGTCCGCTGCCCTAACCACTGGGCCATTGCGCCTCCACACACACACACACACACACACACATACATACATACATATATATATATATATATATATATATATATATATATATATATATATATATATATATATATATTTGTTTTGCAAGATTTTTGATGTGAAATCGTGTGTTGAAACAGATGTTGTTGTACTTGGGGATGGTCATATTGCCAGTTTAGCCAATAAAAACACACGCACTGTATATTTGGTGTTAATTTGCTTCAGCTTTATATTACATTAATCTTAATCTTATTTCGGCCAGAGTTCTTTCGTCACACTTCTGTGACCTCATCAGTGGTCCTTTGTTTCCTTCTTTCTTATGTGTGTCTCACCTTGCTAACTATCAGCCATTTTGTAAACAAAGGACCACTGATGAGGTCACAGAAGTGTGACGAAAGAACTCTGGCCGAAATAAGATTAAGATTAATGTAATATAAAGCTGAAGCAAATTAACACCAAATATACAGTGCATGTGTTTTTATTGGCTAAACTGGCAATATGACCATCCCCAAGTACAACAACATATATATATATATATATATATATATATATATATATATATATATATATATACACACACACACATATATCACCATCATCATCATAATGTCCACTTTTCCATACTCCATGGTTTGAATGAAATTTGTTGTGGTGGATTTTCTAAATCTAGATGCCTTTCTATCACCAACTTTCACCTGTTTCCCAGCAAGGTAAAATTTCTCTATGGCTAGACATGTTTTCACTGAAGATTGGAAATGAAGGACACAGCTTGCATGATAGTGACACTACCACAGAGTTATGTGATCTTCACAATGGACTTAGCTGACAACTAGATCCATCCTATACATAGCAACAATGATTTCACAAAACTCCAGAAGTCACAGTGACTTGGATATTAGATAAGTGTATCCAAAATATTTTTGTGCTTGGCACATATCTCACTGGCCTGGCTGACATCACTTCCTTGCCTAGAGGGCTTATCTCAAATTCCTTTCCTTGCCAGTAGCACTTCCAAGTTTCTAGAAGTTATCTGTAGTCCTTGGGCTGAAAGTCATCTACATTAGACTGGCACCTTCATTCACGTTGACACCAAGAACTTCTTCAAGGATGTTGCCATCTTTCCCTACAATTAGTTCTCTGGAGAAATGCTAATGTGGAATTTCCAGTAGGTACATTGCCTGACTGGTAGAGATTCGTGAGCACCTGACAATATTTCACATATCAGACACAACATTTCACATATTGCTCAACCACATCTGCTCACTGTTCTGAAATCGCTATACATGATGCAACCTCAGCACAGTACTGAGCTCTGGGTACCATCTGACTAGTGAAACATGTCTTTTTCCACAACAACTCTAAGAATAGAGACGGCAAGCTGATCATGTGAAAACTAGAGTAAGGTATGACAGTTAGGAGGCAATGTGTGTGTGTGATACCTCTATCTGACCTTTCTAGGGATAGCTTCTTCAGTCCATCTCAAGGTGAGAGAGTTGACCCTGCTTGTAAAATCGTCCTAGTTCCTGTCCACTTGAGGCACTAGTGTAGCTAAGTGGAGGCAGTTGGGCGGCCCTTTGGGATCTGCTGTAGGCAATATGTGTTTTTTGTGGAGTCTGGGGGTAGCAAACTGAAGGGCCACTCCAGGCAGCACACACTCTAGCTATGCTAGTGTTTGGAAGTCTGGTCTGAACCAGATTCCAACTAACATAATAGGTTCATTAGTCCTGTACCCAGCTACACTATCCACCAGTATGGAATTCCCTTCCCAGGTGTTGGGCTGCAAGCAGTTGTAGAAGTATACAGAAACTGTGCTTAAATCATATCCTTTTTTTCTTAACAAAATCAAAAAAAAATTAAAAAAAACTAAAGTTCAAATGAGTAAGTGGTTGAAAGTGCATCTAGTCATAAAATTACCTGCTCTAGTAATATCTAAATATTCCAAATATTTGTATGCATGTGTGAATATATACATATATAAATACACACACACATACATATATATATGTGTGTGTATATATATATATATATATATATATATATATATATATATATACAAACACACACACATATATAGACATACACACACACATATACATATGTATACATATAAGCATAAATACATATATATCTACATATATATATGCATATATATGTATACATACATATATGTACATGTATATATATATATATACATACGTGTACATATATATATACACATGTATATGTATATATATATACATACATGCATGTATATCTATATATACATACATGTACATATATATATATATATATATATATATATATATACAAGTATATATATATTTATACACATACATGTACATATATATACATACATGTACACACACATATATATATGTACACACACACACACACATAAATACATATATATATATACATATACAAACATACACTCACATATACATATATATGTACACGTATATAATGAAATACGTATGATTACTAAATTATAACACTTTAATTTAGTGTAGAAAGATAAAATATCAGATAATGAAAATGTCAATCAAGAATGGTAACAGAATCTAGATTAGGGACAAACATTTAACAAATAGAATCTGGCGTCAGAAGAAAAAGTGGAATGGAAAGAAACGGAAGACAGTAGAAACGAGAACGATATAAATTAAACCGAACGAGATGAAAAGAATGCCGAAAAGAAAGAGAATTAGAGAAGGGGTTGAGAGTAGCGAGTGTAAAAGATGCATTATTCCAGTTTGCAACTGGATGTAACGGAGGCGTTAAGGAACAGAAGTGTATTCAATTTCATATAATCGTGTAGCCGGCAAATGTTAGCTGTCATTACATATATACCTATTTATGTTTACAAAAACATTTGTTTTATGCTAATTGTGTGTATAAAAATTGATATACATATTTTGACTGGGCACTAGGCCAATTTTTATAGGGGAAGATGTAGTCATTTTTAATCAATGTTATAAGTAGCGCTGGTTTGTTGAAGCTCGAGTAGAGTAGAAGACATTATCGTCACTGATACATTTTAGACTCAGTACAGAGAATTATCCAACTTAACCAGCCTGGTGTCCTGGCTGCTCTCCTTCATCTCTACTTGTCCGTGTGTATAAATATTACTCAAGTCTGTTATAGTATAAACGCCATTCTACAGTCATTCTTGTTATTTTCTCAATGAAACTTTTCTCTGGCGAGAATATTTGTAGATACTAGTTAGTAGATATTAGTGAGTCACTTAAGTTTGTCTAGTTGTTCTTTTTATTATTACTATTATTAATAATAATATGGTTAAGTCGAACATGCAAGAAAAATTAAAAACAAAAAAATCCTTCATAATTTATAGGCCATCAATTAACAATTTAGATGAAGGAAAGGAACAGATAAAAATACATGGATGTGACATTAGCAGTAATACGGTCTTAAGTTGCTAATGAAAAACAAAAACATATTACTATGTAATGAAAAAAAATGGAAATAAATTTGAAGAGTATAAAATAAGTTGCCAGGCGAACGACATCGACTGTCAGTCCGAGATACGCCATTTACACTAGTTGGAGGAGGGGAGGCGTGTCTGTTGAATGAGAGGCGGATTTAATAAGAGTCACATGATGTGCCAATCACAAATACAGCTAAAGTTACGACTTAAATTCTTGTCTTACCGGGGGAAAGTTCAGTGTTCTCCGTCATTGATCGGAGAATAAAGTAGAAAGAAAAGAAAAGTGGCTGTTTTTTTTACTAACAACACCAGCAGAACATTTCTGCGTGCATTTGAAGCTTTGGAGTCTAACCTGTTTCGTAATTTTAGTTGATTTCAGCTCCTAACTAAAAAAAAATTATCGGGCCAGCATCACAGCCCTGATATAAGCGCCATTCACATATACACACACACACAGCTACACAAAATGGCGGCTACGGAAGATCCGTTTGCGTGCATGAGCGCCCAAGAATTGAAATATCTCACTGTAGATCGCAATCGTCTAACAGACCCTTCGGCACAATCACAATGGGCTGCCAAACGAATGGTATGGGTACCTCACGACTCTCATGGCTTCATTGCCGGCTGTGTAGTAGAAGAAAAAGGCGACGAAGTTGTCGTCGAAGTCGAAGAAACTGGCAAGCGGACAACATTTCACAGAGATGACATACAAAAAGCAAACCCCCCTAAATTCAATAAAGTTGAGGATATGGCAGAACTTACTTGTTTAAATGAAGCTTCAGTACTTCATAATCTGAAAGATCGTTACTATTCTGGCCTGATTTATGTAAGTAATATTTCCATATCTTTCGATAAGGAGGGGGTGAAAAAAAAAAAAACTAAAATGGTGTTTTAAGTTTTGTTAGTCGAGATGTGATAAGTGTTAAATATGCGGGCCGTTCATAACAAAGTCATAAACTGGTATTTTAAAATTATATAAATCAGTAGATGTTGTAAAATCATTGTCTTCGTTGAAATAGAACCCGCCTTCTTTACCTTTAGGTGTTTCAATTAGTCATATGCACATAACTTTCTAAGGAAAAATAGACGAAGATGCACCAATATTAATTATAAAATGCATTAAAATTTGTTTTTTTCCCCCCTTTGTATATAGCTTTATTAGTGTCACAGTCGGATTTTTGTGCTTTGAGTTGTATTAAAAAGTGACAATCGAATTGCATTAGGTCAAGCACACCCATATTCACCTAGCAACTTAGATCTTTAAAATATCAATTTCTTTCTTAACACTACCAGGTCCTACTCTAAACACTTTCATTTAGTACTCTTTTTTTTTCACCGGTGACTATAGTTGCTGTTTTCTCAAATATTTGTTCCTCGATGTGTGTGTGTATGTATATATGTGTGTGTGTGTGTATGTATGTGTGTG
This sequence comes from Octopus bimaculoides, assembly GCF_046866305.1. Lineage (NCBI taxonomy): Eukaryota > Metazoa > Mollusca > Cephalopoda > Octopoda > Octopodidae > Octopus > Octopus bimaculoides. Next base: position 109,428,427 of record NC_142929.1, read on the forward strand.
TGTATGTATGTGTTTGTGTATGTATATTTATGTGTGTATGTATGTGTATATATATATATATATGTGTGTGTGTGTGTGTGTATGTATGTGTATATATATATATATGTGTGTGTGTGTGTGTATATATATATATATATACGTGTACGTATGTGTGTGTGTGTATATATATATATATATGTACGTGTACGTATGTGTGTGTATATATATATGTGTGTTTGTGTATATATATGTGTGCGTGTATGTATGTATATATATATATATATATATATATGTATATTTACACACTAGTGTAATATGTATTTGCATGTGTTCATATATAGATCTACACATACAGTTGGGTGTGAGTGTATGTATGGTGTGCAATACTCCACACAAATATATTTACATATACACACACATACAGACTGTTTTTAAGTATTGTCATTTTGTTTCTTGACAGTCATTGTCATCTTGAAAACAATTTCATTATAGAAATATATATATATATATAATGTGTGTTTACCGCCCACATTTTTCTGGATAATTTTATCATAATCTGAAAAAAAAAAAAAAAAATCATACCCGACCCACCTCATTCTATTTTTTTCCCTCTAATATTCTTAATTAAAATATCATTCCTTCTTAGACATTATGTAATTCAAATTTCCTCTGATCGCCTTTATTTTTTTAACTGTTCATCAACTCGTCTCTTGATCGTTCTGTGACAATCTTTTAATATATATATATATATATGTCTGGATTCATTGTTTATATATTTGATAGACGTCTAAGTCTATTTCTCTCTCTCTCTCTCTCGACAAAAATACAGTCACTGCGAGATGTGTCATCAAACACACACTTCCCGCACCCTTTTAATATTTCCTTTTCTCTTTGTCAACATTGTTGACTAGATTTACCGTCTCTGAGGAAAAAGCAGACAATAACTTCCATTCGTTTTATATGTTCACGTCTGTTTGGCATGTGGCTTTGCTGTTACTCTAAACTTTAAATTAGCATTTAAAATTTCTCGTGTATACTCTCGAGAATCTGCCAAGATTCTATTTTATCAATGGGAAAGGTGTAGGCCGATGCTGTTTCACGGAGGAGTTTGCTAGCTGCCTTTGTACTTTGGCAAATTTCGACTTCTGACATCTACATCGTTTGTCTGTGTGTTGTGTTTGTATCTATCTCTTTCTCATTCTTTTTCTCCCTTTTTCATTTCGCTCTCTCATTTTTTTTCTCTCTCTCTCCCTGTCATATATTTTGAATGATTGATATACATGCATATATTCACATGTATATCTATGCACACACACATGAAAGGGATGTGTGTGTGTATTTACATAGTTATATATAAGTATATAGCTTCGTCTCCAGGTATACCTATAAAGATACAGAGGATGAGGTATGTATATATGTATATATTTATGTATGTGTATATATAATATATTCATACACATATTCATAAAGGGACATACATAGGCTTTTAGAAAATGTCACAAGGTAGACAGAAATTCCCTTTACTGTAGTGAAGGCAATCCACTTAGAAAAGCAGTAATTCTAATTAAAAATTGACACTGTGGAGGGTATATTTAATCCTGGTAGTGCAACAAAACACACCCAGCTCATGCTGTAAAGTGGTTGGTCGCAGGAAGAGGACATCCGGCCTGTAAAACAGTGCCATACCTATGTAATGCTCCAACTTGATAACTCCTAATTGCAAATACCATACCAATATTCAACCTAGTTGTACATAGTAAGGTGGTAGTGAGCTGGAAATACTCGGCCATGTGCAAGAACTCTTTTAACAAGAACCGAGCTGAAGTACATTCTTCTACAAGAAAATTTTAAGCATCAACCCTTTGACTGTAGAACATATTTTTTTTATCAGGTAAAAGAAAAAAAAAAATCAAATCAAATCAGACAAACAAAAGTCTTAGAACTGCTACTATTGCAGTAGACAGTTGTATGGTCAAAAATGGCCATTAAAGGGAATTCTCTTTCTGAGGGAAGGGTAGATTCTAAGATGCTTGTGTATGAACTGCAATGCTTCATGGTTGTGAGATGTGGGCAACGAATACAGAAGTTGGAAAGAAACAAAGCAAGCACGATCTCCTGGTTGTGTTATGTGAGTGTGCATGTTATAATGAGGCACAGAGGAAAACAAGATATAAGAGGAATTAACCGTTGTGTGCAAGAGAGATGACTGTCACTTTACCCATCTGTTATCATCCATATGCATGTATATTGAGTATGGATGATGTCTGTTGGATCAAGAAGTGCCGGGAGATCCATGTGGAGGGGACCAGTACAATAGGAAGACCTTCAAAAACATGAGCAGAAATTATGAAAGCTGATCTCTGAATGTTGAACCTCATAAAGAAGATGTGAAAGAATGTTGCAGAGACCTGTCCAATCCATGCAAGTATGGAAAAATGGTCTTATGGTGATGATATTTGTGTTTGTGTATGTCCATTTTCCAGGCTGACATGGGTTGGATGATTCAGCAAGATCTGATGTATCAGAGTATTGCATTGTGCTTTAATGACTCAGTTTTGGCATGGTTTTTATGGTTGGATGCTTTCATTAGAGTTTTTGTGGCCATGGTTTTGGACCAGCTGCACATTTTGCCTGTCCATATGCAGGATATTTTCACAATATACTCCTTGTGTGGATGGCAGTTGGCTCACAGTGAGCTCATCCATTGTTTGACAGGTCTTGTTTTTAGTCCTGCAAGGCAAGTCAGGTGGGGACGCTGGTTTAGTTATTGACCACCCAATTATGAAACGGGTAGTATTGGGTTCATAGTACCAGTAACAGGATGTTCTTGACCTGACCTGATAAATGCCAAAACAGTTTTACTTTGGTATGTATTAGGTTTGGAGATGAAAAAGAAATCAAGAGTGTTTAGAATATCATCTCAATAGGTGGGGGGGCTGAAACAAGTTAATGAAGAGAGATGAGGAGTGCAACAGATTTAGCTTTGGCACTGGCAGCACACTTGTAGGATAAGTGAGAGAGCCATGAGGAGTTGTGAGTGTTAGAACAGGAACAATAACTTCAGTGCAAGAGGAGATATGTTGGAAGAAATTATTGGTGGTTTAAGGACTTAGGAGTCTATAAAGTTGGTGGAGTGAAGGAAGTAGTTTGATCCAAACAACTAAAAGTGGGTGACCAAAAGTATTCTTTTGAGGCTTCTTCTTCCACATTAAAATATAGAGCCTAAAGTCCCTCAAGTGGTTCATTCATAGTTGTGCTTGAAGCTGTTTTTGCCTAAAGCTGTAAATGGCAAAAAGCAAGGTGCACAGTTTCTGGTAAAACTCAATCTGCAAGGACACTATCTGAACCATAACAATTTCTTTATGCATCATACAGCCCTCAAGCTATTCTACCATGCGAACAGTAGCCAATCCATTTGGGTCCCTTATCAAAAGGATTTCTACCAGTTTTCCAGAATCTTCCCTTCCACTTCACAACAATAATGGCTCATGAACACTGTTGAAAAAGCCTCCATATTCACTATTTGCTTTGCGTCCAACCACACACTTAACACACTTGGCAAATTTCCAATTCTATCCCCTTCCATCCTTCAAGGACCCCTACCTTGCATGCACATGCCAAGTGTGAAAATACCTTTTAGTACTACTTTCAAACTAACAAGGCTGAGCCAGACCCTAATTTCACTGAGTTCTTCAATTTTTCTTTCTCTACAAGAATCTTTGGAAACACTAGTGTATCTTTTTCCTGGGAAAGGTGACCCCTTTAACCCTGCCAGCTATTGCTCTATCACATTCACTTGTAATATCTCCCAGCCGTTGCAACATCATCCAACACTTTGAATCTATCTCCCCACTTTGATGGCCACCAGTATGGTTTCTGTTAGGCCATATTCACTGGTGACCTACTCTCCTTTGTCACCCATCGGTAGACTTTTACTTTGGAGAAATTTGCTGATCATAATGTTGACCCTTGATATCATCAAAACTTCTGACTATATCTGGCATGTGAATCTCCTGCTGAAACGGCCTATCTAGGGATTCCACTCTTCCCTCATCTCTTGGATAGGTAGCTTCCTATTAAATTGCACTATTCACACATGCTTTTTCTGTTCACTTTCTATCAACTCTGGTGTACCCTTGGGTTCAGTTTTATCCCTCACTCTTTTCCATGCAACAATACACTCTCTTTCACAGAAGACACTACCTTTGCTTTCCTACCTAACATTCTTCAATCATTTATTATCCACTCATAACCTCTAAATCTACAGGATCAAACCAACACTGACACCATGAACAGAGACTTCAGAAGTATCCCCCAATGGGAATAGGCAAGTCTTGTCTCTTTCAACAAAACCGCACCAATACTACTCAAGTCAAGAAAATACCACCAGACCACTCTCTTCTTAATCATGAGCAGCACTCAGAGCTCTCAAAATTGTTCCAGTTGTTGCGTCCCACTACTACTAAGGATGTTTCTTTTGGGAGAGCACGTCCTTAGCATATTTAGGACTGCTTCTTTTCTTTGGGGCAGGAAGACTTCATCCCCCTACAATTATCATAGGAGAGGCACACAATGGAGTATTGCTCTTACATCTGGGATGACATCTTAAACCATGTTTAGAAAAGGGTCACTTGTCTGATCGGCATGAAACCACTTACAGACCCCAACCTCTGATCCACTGACACACTGTCTTCTCTCTCTGCCTTTTCTATCACTTCTATAATGGCCTCTACTCATAGGAGCTGGATGGTTCATATTCCTCCACTCAAGTATTCTCCTATTCATCTCTCCTCTTATCTTTGTGTCCATGCCTCCAGGTCTTACACTAATCACTATGCACAGTCCTTCCTTACCTGAACACTGGCCCTCAATAACTCCTTGCCCATACTTTTCCTGCAGGCTTTGACATACAGAGGCTTAATAGGAACATTCATGGCATCAGCTTCATTGCCTTTTCAGATCCAGCAATTAAAAATATAAATTTATGTACAAATATAGGTGTGTGTGTGTGCGCACGCGTGCATGTGTATAGATGCAGTATATTTGAATGGTTTAGAAGTTTGCTTTGCAACCATGAGATCCTGGGTTCACTCTCATTTGTGACATCTCTGGCAAATGTCACTTTCTACAGCCTTGGGCTGATTCCTACTTTGTGAGTGAAACTGAATAGATAGAAATTGTATAGAAACCTATTGGAGGGATTGTAATTCAAAGGTTTGGTCTTGTGTCATGCTGTCTCTGCTTGAAAATTATACCAGAGATATTCATATTTGTTAAATGCTTACAGCTACTTATAAGTTAATTTAATGAGCAGGTGAACTATTTGATTAAACAACCAAATTCTCACCACTGAAACGAGTAGTCCATCCATCTGTTTATGGGTGGATGTGTGTGTGTAATATATAAGGTGAAGCATGTTCACATTTTGTGTATATGTATAAACATGTATGCATTCACACACACATGTATATGCATATGTATTTGCATATATACTCATAAAGCCAAGGCTGCATCTTTGGTCTCTTTCATAGCCTCTCATCTCTGTAATATTACATATCTATCGCACACCCCTCTTATCACTGACCTGTCTATAATCTATGTCACTGTCACCTTTGTCTAACGCTTTTGCTTTTAACACGTTTGTCTCTAGCTCTCCTGTTCCTATTGCTCATCTCTTGATGACTGTCACTGTACTATGGTACTGATGTGAGTGAGAATAGCAGTAGATCTCTTCGGTTCAAATATATTTCTTCTAGTGTAACTAAGATTCCCAGGGACCCATCTGTCCCTCTCTCCAGTGCTCCAGCCTCTCTCTCATCATTATCCCTAATGTATCACCATCTTAAGGGACTCCATCAGATAAATATACGTCTGATACTCTCCTACCCTCCCTTCCATTGGCGATTTAGTATCGACAGCCATCATTCACTCGCTATTTATTCATTCTTGCTATCCATTCACTCTCTCGCCCCTATCTTCTCTACTACTGAGGCCCCGATAAAATGCACCCAGTACACTCTGCGAAATGGTTTGGCGTTAGGAAGGACACCCAGCCGTAGAAATCGAACCAAAAATGAAACTTGTAGCAAGATGTACTCTTCTAGGAAAGCTGCAATGAACTGTCCATCACATCCAGCATGGAAGCGGAAGTAAAACCACGACAACGACTGTGTGTGTGTGTGTGTGTGTGTATATATATATATATATATATATATATATATATATATATATATATATATACATATACACACACACACACACACACACACATACACGTGCGCACACGTACGAGTTCCATGTTGATATGTAATAATATATTATACTATATTCGTTACGCGTACACGCATACTTTTTACATAATTGTGTGTGTATATACACTATGTATATATATATATATATATATATATATATATGACATACTGTTAAAATAACATTATAATAAATATATATAAAAATATCAATATAATCTTTTTCTTAACGCCTTATTCGTTGATTTGCGTGTGTTCATAGTTGAACCCAAGTTCACATGCATTGTATGGAGTACATGAAAAATTGTGCATTGCCACTGTTGTGCCTTCACGTTATTTCTACAACTGCTTATGTCTAGCCTTCCATGCTGCCTCAATGCTTTGTCTACGATGGTTCACGTGTTTTACTTGTTCACTCTTGTAGTCTTTGTCTACTGCATTACACTATTTTGCGAAAATATCGTATCACTGACGTTGTATATGTTTATTTTTATTTATTATATTGTAATATTGTATACCGTTTTTCTTCAGTTATTTAACGGCTGTCACAGTCTTAAGCGAAATTTGATAAGAAATTGTTATTTAATCTCTCTCTCTCTCTCTCTCTCTTAATGGTATGCAATTCTAAAAAAAAAAAAGACAAAAATATGCTTAACCAATGATTGTCAGGAAGGCTTCTTTCATAACGAAATTTTAAAAAAGTAAAAAAACAACAATTAGTCTCTCTCTGTCTTTTCCCTTCTTTCTCTCTGTCTCGCCCTCCCCTTTTTTTTCTGCTGCCTCTCCTTTATTCCTCTCTTTCTCCCGGAAGTCAGCACTAATCTTTAAAAGATTGGTCATGGTAGATCTGGTTATGTATCATCTCTGAGGAGTGGTTACGGAGGATGCTTAATATTTTGATAATTCAACTTTCGAACTGCTACACTTACCGTTTTCTTAATCATTCAGTCTTCTATATGTATATATATATATATATATATATATATATATATATATATATATATATATATATATATATATATACTCTTTTACTTGTTTCAGTCATTTGACTGCGGCCATGCTGGAGCACCGCCTTTAGTCGAGCAAATCGACCCCAGGACTTATTCTTTGGGAGCCTAGTACTTATTCATCTTAGTTATATGTAAATTAGTGTTTCAGAAAATAAAATACATTTGGCATGTCATATGCTAATTGTCTGTCGCCATACTTTTTCCTTTTCGTGTGACAACTCAAACGAATTTTGTCTTTATAATCGGAATTGCTATTTATGGTGAAAATTGGTTTCTTTGTTACCGAAAACTTGTGCTTTAATGACCAAACACGCCAGTTCTGTTAACCTCACATATATAAATAATTTTCGAACAATAGCCTTGTGAAGATTTAAAATTTGGGGGTGGAGTAATATGCTTCATTGTTTGTTTTTAATAGAATATTTTAAATACATGAACTCTCTCGTTCAATGCTTTTATCTTACTTTCTCAAAATAGACAAATTTTTCACAATGTTATATGTGACATCTGAAAGTATATGTTAAAAGAATTTTCGCATCCTGACGTAGCTTTTAATAGTTTTAGCTTTGATTACTATTTTCGATTAATCCTATAAGACCTCTTCCCACACCAGACTATTTAACGAAACGGAAAAGCTTTGTTTTCAATTCTTCGTTGTTGTCTGAGGGATGAAACTGTTCATTCCAAAGGATATGTATGTATGTATGTGTGTGTGTGTGTGTGTATATATATATATATATATATATATATATATATATATATATATCGAAAACACTATTTTTTGTACTTTAGCGGTTTAAAAAAATATTTTCTTTGTTTTAATGTCAGATAACACTTAGCAGAAATCCGCTGTTTTTAGTCTGAGGGTTTATTTTCTGAATCCGTAATAATTACCATAAAAATCATGAAGTACATTCTAATTTGCAAACTTGCGTTAGTATTTTGAAGCTAGAAATATTGTGGGTTTATTAAAACTAGTACTATTTATACTAAATTTTCATACTTTAAAATAAGTATGCAGTCCAACCACTTTGTTTTGTCTTATTGGAGAATTATCTCAGGACTAAGTTGTTCATTAAGTTACGACGGGAAAGAAAAGAGGAAGCCAAACTCTAACTGGAGAACTGGCCCGTATACTTGCAAGATAGTGGACTCAACTTTTAGAGTACCCAAGGTTGTGTGTGATTAGATCTGGTGATGGATTAAGACTGCCTCTAAAGAACAGGAACATTCCTTCTTATGTACTCCCACACAATTTCTGTTGACCAAATGTTTGTCAAAAGGCTTTGGTGCACTTGCAGTTATGGATAGAAAACACTTGTCTAAGATGCTACACGGTGGATTGAACCTGAGATGACATACTTTCAAAGTAAACTTCATGATCACATCATTGTGCTTGAGTCCATATTTAACGTATGACATTTGCAATGACTGTCATTTGATTGAGGCAGTGTCTTTAATATTTTTCAAATGGCAACAATCCAAAATCTTATAGCTTCATCTGTAATAATCTTGCTTTTGAAAGTTTGTCTGAGTGTTGTAAATATGACACTGGCACTAGCGTTGCAGGTTGAAAAACATTTGGTAATGGCTTATATCTTCTATCTGTTAAAAAAAAAACTGTGTTTTGCAGCTATTATTAGGTTCGTTTCTTTAGCATTTCAAAACCTTGTTATTAGCTTAAGGACTCAGGATAGTGTTCTGATGTTATTTTAAAATTTACTATAGAATACTTACCTGAATTTAACCTTTATCTACAGATATATGCATTTCTGCTTGACTGACTTCTTTTCATCAGTGTGACACTACACACTTGCTATCAATGTGACCCAGT